>NW_025954464.1:0-30402 GCF_022376455.1 Epithele typhae | reverse complement strand
AGCACGCAACGACTGGAGACAGCGGTGCAACTCACATAGCACACTCAAGATGTCCTTGCCCTCACCCATGAGCCTCAACGCCTCCGCGTCTCCGCTCTTGATGGCCATCCGCTTCGAGTTCAGGAGGTCCTGACACCCTTTCTGTACCGTGTCGACATGGTCCTTTGCCTTCTGGAGCACCTGGAAAGGCGCAAGCTCCACGAGGCGTCGGCGGAAGGACGGAGTGCCGATGCGGACGAGGTGGGGCACGAGCCCGCGCAAAAACTTGAGTTGGGAGCTCCCAGCGCTGCAGGAATGTAGGTCATCAGCGCGTGTATGTGCGTTAGATATGGCGGTGAACGTACGCGAGGCCCTTGATCGCGTCCGCCCACGCGTTCGAGCTGTCCCTGGTGAGCGGGTCAAGAGAGGTCCCGAGGGCGCCCTGTCCGACGAGTTCGAGCGCGGTCCGTGCAAGCCAGCTGTTCACATCGAACGAAACGGCGCCGTCGCGGATGCGGCTCTCCAGAGCTGATCTGAGCTGGGGAGGGGAGTTGAGTGTCGGCCGCTCCCCCATATGCCGAGCGAGCTCACCCGGCCGGTGACTTCGAGGAACATGGGCGTCAGGTCGCGCATGTGCGCACCCGAGAAGACGGGGATGAGCAGCTTGCGCTGACGCCTGTGCTGTGGGCCCACAGTTTGAAGGAGCCCAGGGCCAACAATCAAATTGACGACTCTGCAAACGACGTGAGCTCGCAAAATGTCGACAGAAGATGTGATGACTCACGAGCGAGTTTCCGAACCACGAAGGAAGATTTCCTGGTCCTTGACGAGCACGCTGTGCATCGCTTTCAAGTCGCACACGTGAAGGAATGGGCGCTGCGTGCGTACGACGTATGCTTCAGAAATGCAGCTCCGGAGCAAGAAAATCCCGACTTACGCCAGCGAGGCCGTAAAGGCGTGCTACGGGCCCGTACGTGTCGATGAGGTGTTTGTGGAAGTCCCACGCGCGAGGCTGGAAGAGCTGCCTCATGTTTCCTTGAATGGATCGGGGTCACTGCCAGTCCATCTCAGCGCGACATCAGACACGACGTACCAGCCATGAACGATTGCGGCGGAGGGCCATTAATATTCGCGAAGGGTGGCCGCAAGAACCGCAGCATGAAGCGCAAAGCGGCGTAGAGCGCCACGGCAAGAGAGACATACACCGCCAGCGACAGCATCGTGAAGGAAGGACGGGCGGGCGTTGAGAGAGACAGCGAGCGGAAAGCGCTCCGGCTGTATATACTTACGCGGGACCGAGGACCAGGAACACCGTTAATAATACGCCGATCTAACATGACTCACGCTTGATGGAAGCCACTGGGTTTCCACACAACACTTAGCGACATGACGCGGCCCTCCAGCCATCCGACTCGACCCCTGAGCTGCATCAACTGATCGCAGCCTGGCGCAGAACCGCGAAACAATGCCGACGTTCCATTGAGGCCCCAGACATTAAGTTCGTAAATTGTAATATCTGGGGTCAGTCACGCATCACAAGCTCATAGTTCGAAATCGCTAGTTGGGCGCTTACTGGTATACGCATTCGTTTCGTATGTCTAGAGCATTTTCGGCCTTCTGGGCGTGTTTTGTGCTAACCCGTGGCATAGCTGAGTGCACTTTTTCTCTAATGACGGTGCACCCTGCGCGTTAAAGACCGTCCGGTTCGAATATTTCAGGCCGGTCACGCCGAGCCCCCCGGTTCGAATGCATCTGGCGTACTTGGGCTGTCACGCACCAAGGCCCGGGTCGAATAATTCGAAATGGTACAGTACTACACGGTATCGGCAAATTCAAATGACTAACAGCCCCCTACAAATACATTAATTCTTATGCCAATGAAATCGCGATATCCAATTCATCGTGATCGTGGAGATCCGGCGGCATGTGTCTTTGCTGGGCGGTCCACGCGCACGAGATGCCTCGATCGGGCGCTTCGGCGACGACCATAGACATAGACTTCTGGGTGTCCTAGACACCTGGCGTGCCTCAAAGCAATTTCCATCCACCAATAATGGTATACAATGAATTGCGTACTAGTTTTAATCTTCAGCAGATGCCACTACCCGAGTGACTGGATACATTACACCAGGTATATGCCCACACTGCTAAAAGATCTAGAAGCAGTAGACAAATACCAGGAGGGCAAATTGACGATCGCAAACGTGAACCTGCCAAACGCATTTCATGCGGTCGACAGGGGAATTGAAAATTACAACGGTGTGCGTACTTTCGTGGTGTATAAAAGACACCCTCACTCGCTGTTGTTGTCAGAACTCAGGCCTCATCCCCCGTTTTCGCTGAACACCCCCTACACATCGTGAGATCATCCATATATTATCATCTATGTGGTCCGGCTCACCAACTACGCTTCACGCAGAGACTCTTGAATTTCCGCTCAGTCATGAAGTTCTATATCTTCGTCGCCCTCGCTCTCATCAACGGTCAGTACTAGCTCAATTATCTGGCGTTTTCCCAGATCCGCTGAATAATATATCCCCAGCGGCCACTGCGTCCGTTGTGCCTGTTGTTCGCGCGGGCACCGACGGGGTGACCGCGGGCGTCGAAGGGCTACGCCGCGAACCTGGGACTGGACCCGACTGGCGTCGCGAACCTGGAACCGGACCTGACTGGCGCCGCGAGCCTGGGACCGGACCCGACTGGCGTCGCGAACCTGGGACTGGTCCTGACTGGCGTCGGGAAGCCGCCAATGTTTAGTCCACCCAAGGATAACCGACTGCACAATGGGGGAGATTCACTATCAACCCCGAATTAGTTACCTTTGTACGCCGGACCAACGGGGATGTGATGATGATGCGTGTATCTTGCTGTAGTATCGCCGGAATGTGTGACTTTTGGACCCGTTTTCAGGGCCTCCGAGCGTTCTGCTAAGGGACGTTTAGCATGCGATGCGGGCACTTTTAGTGAGATGAGGCTCAATAATTAAAGAGAGAAAGAGAGGACTCATCTACGTATACGCTACAGTCAATAATGCAAACTTCACTGAGATTTGAAGTAGCACAGGCTGGGGGCCCGGCCCGAGCCTGGCCCGTGGGGCAGCCACAAGCGCGCTGCGCCTCTGCGCCCGCCGGGCGCCCCAGTGCTCACTAGCACTGCTCCTCAATGGCTGCCATCCTCGTTCTAACCGAACCCGGGCCCCAGCTTCGTCTCCGAGGGCGAGTTCCACGACTGGAACGACAACGAACACTTCCCGCTCCGCATCCGCATCCTTGCCCTCCTCTCCTGGTCTCACTGGATCACCGTCGACGGCCGCATCCTCACGCCCCGGGGCCCTTCCTCGCTCTCGTCTCCTGCCAAGTATCTCCGGACCTCGAGGATGACCTCAGTTGCTGGTACGACGAGGAACACATCGCAGCATCGCGAAGACGCCAAGCTGGGTACGCAGCACCCGCGACGTCTACCATGACGGCTCCGCCTGCGGGACGAACGAAGCCATCAAGCCCAAGCACGACGTTCCTCCCAAGTATCTCATCTTGCACGAGTTCAACGCTGAGGGCTTCGCCGAGACAGGTGAGTCCAGGCCGCACTCTCGGCGCCGTGGTCGCAGAGGATCTTCGCGAGCCCGCCCGCGATGGAGGTCCGGCGCTTCAAATTGCTGCGGGCGTGGAGGAGGGACTAGGGTGAGGGTGAGGAGGAGACAACGGTCACCGAGGCTCTGTACGATGTGAGCTCTGTCTTTTCATTACGCGCGTCCCCCAACAACTCCTCTCTGGTACCGATACCACCAGCTGTATGTCGTGTATTACATGAATTTCAATAGCGTTGCTTTCAACCCACGCGCAGACAGATACGGACGCCACTTACTGCAGCTGAGTGAGCCTCTTCCAATGGCTCGTCCACCCGCTTCCCGTTCGTTGGCGCGTACATGGGCGATGTGGGCACTCAGGTGACGCCTGTGGACGCCGTCTCGCTCGTCTGCGTTCGAGATCCGTTTCCAAGACCGGACACTACATAACGCTCTCTTCACGCGCTTGCGACGGTAGACCAGTACATCTCCGCGTTCGTGACAACTGCGCCTGTAGGCGAAGATTGTGAGTTCTTACTCTCGCGGAGTGCAGCCGACGACGCTCATATGCTTTAGGTCTGAACGTGAATATCATTATTGTCCCGGCCAATACCACTGCGGGTGCTAAGCCCCCGGTCGCGACGGTAAACCATGTGTTTCTCTTCTATACTCATCGAGCGATTTGCAATGGATGTTCGGTGACAGGCTCCAACGTCGCGTAAGATCGCGGCCATCTCGCACACCACTGTTTGCTGACTTCACCCACAGTGTTGCCGTAGAAGTCATAGTCGCTCGTTCCGTCGAGATCGGATAGTACATTTCGGCTATACTGACGCCCCTTCGCGTAGTGAGCAAAATCAACAGGATCGCGGCACATCCCCCACTCCGCCTCGGTTATCGGTTGCTTACGACGTTCTCCTGTCTAGGCGCACGGGGCGGAGCTACCAAACGTCTGCGGAGGCGAAGCCTTGGGGGCCCACATCACCCGCTTCCCCGCCACGGTCGACTTCAATGGCGACGACGCCCCGGTCTGGCCCTGGCCGGGCACACCGCCGAGAATCCGGCACCGCTCACGTTCCACGACACGGAGCAGCGCATCACGCTCGTGAACACGCTCCCCCCGTTGCGCATGCTCCAGGTGGGGAACATGGCGCTCACCGGCGCGGTCGAGGCTCTCGATCTCGATCTGAACGAGATCGGCCGTGCGGAAAACGGGGGCGTGCGTGCGGCGCTGCAGGAGTTGCACGGACTTCATTCGGTTCAGACACGGGAGACGCGGTGGTGGTGATTGGCACGACGGCGACCGGAGAGAAATGGTAGAGGTGTGGCGGGAGGTGGGCGGGCGAGTCCCGTCGTGGAGGCGAGGAAATTGATCCTGAGGGTACATCCTGGGAGACGGTGAGTGCTGCATTTGATGCCCGCATCCGTGTGTGCTGATTATTTCCGGAGTTCTTCGCGCCACAATGTGTATATCGGGCGTAGTACGACATGCGCTTCAACGTCAACGCTTCGGAAACCGCGTCGTACTTCGCAACATTGAACGGCTTCGATGGACACGCGCACATCACGAAGAGGACACGCGGCCCGCGGGTCTATGCATCTGGAGAGTCGGTATGAGCGTGTCTTTCGTACACTTACGGGCAGCAAAACATACTACGATCCAATCGACAGGCCCGTGAGGCCACATCGGATTCTCGCCGCCTGTCTGGCCCGTCCGACGATCGCGTAGCCCAGCGTCGCGTAGAACATGTGCGATCGCCCAGTGATCACCCATGAGTCCTTCCCTTCCGCGTCGCTCTGTTCGCATCGTGTCAGTCACAAACATCTACTCCGCAGGCGATGCGCAGGGAGCGCACCTTGTCAAGGACCGTGCGCATGAGCGCGGTGGCGTACCCGCGCCCCTGCTTCTCCGGGGTGACGGCGAGGCCCTGCACCTCGTACATGTCCTCGACCCCGGTCGCCGAACTCCCGCTTAATGATCTCTTGGAGTACGCCGTCGACCTCCTTGCGTCTCTGGAGTGCAGCCATTCAGCGTCGCGTGCACGGAGGCACGGGTACGCGACAAACCTTCCTCGCTTCAGGGGACATGAAGCGCGCCAGCGCGTCCCCGACAAATTTGACCAAGCGCAAGGGCTTAGGTGGAGCGCTAATCGGCACAACATGAGCTTGCGGCGATCGTGCGGCGGCAAAAAGCGCGGCGGACTGACTAGTACATCAACGCGTCGCCGCCATCGACGGTGAACATCCGGCACTGGAAGATCGCCCCAGCCCACATGATGGCGTCGCGCAACCTGTGTCTAGTCTCCGGAAACGGGTGCGTGTCCGCACTCTGGAGCACTCGATGGGTCAATCCTGGGCAAAGCAAGCCGGCGGAGGGTCGACGCACGTAGATGTACTCCATCGTCAGGACCCCTTCGAACGCCTTTACGCGCGTCCTCGTCGCGCGCGGAAGGTAGCCTGTGAACCGTCGACGACGGTCAGCGGGAAAATGCGGATGTGTCGCGAGTACGTACTGCACTTCATGGGAGAGACTTGGCCTTCGCCGGGGCGCGGTTTTGTGTGCTGCCGATGAGCGGGGTAGCTTCGTGTGCGCTCCAGCGCTTGTCCATCCTGCGATGCTCAAGAGCAGAAGGAAAGTTGAAAGGCCGGCCAGTCGCCACCCGCGCCGTTCTTGTATCGCGCTTGCTCGGCTCCTGTCCTCGATGCGAGAGAAGCCTACGCCCTTTCGGCGCGCGCGCGCGCGCTGTTCGAATTTGCATTCAGTGATGCGAGGATCGCGGCTGCTGACGGCGTTCCGGGCCGTAGAGCAGTGCGGCGTGCTGGGTTGCCGCCAGACACGGGGAACCTCCACCTCAGAAACACAGCCGCTCATCTTCTGGCAGGTACATATATAGCCACGATGCACGACGGGGCGGAGTCGCCTCAGGAGTCGTGGTGCGTGGAGTGAATCCAACTCCCGAGTCCCGACTCACAGTGGTCGCGTGCCACCGTAACAGCCCGCGTCGCGCGAAACATGTCCATAGTTGTGGATTTATCAGGTCGAGTCATACAGACAGCAAGATACACGCATCATCATCACATCCCCGTTGGTCCGGCGTACAAAGGTAACTAATTCGGGGTTCGTAGTGAACCTCCCCCATTGTGCAGTCGGTTATCCTTGGGTGGACTAAACATCGGCGGCTTCGCGACGCCAGTCAGGACCGGTCCCAGGTTCGCGGCGCCAGTCAGGACTGGTCCCCGGCTCGCGACGCCAGTCAGGACTCGTCCCAGGTTCGCGACGCCAGTCCGGACTCGTCCCAGGTTCACGACGCCAGTCGGGTCCGGTCCAGGCTCGCGGCGCCAGTCAGGACCGGTTCCAGGTTCGCGACGCCAGTCAGGTCCGGTTCCAGGTTCGCGGCGTAGCTCTTCAACGCCCGCGGTCATCCCGTCGGTGCCCGCGCGAACAACAGGCACAACGGACGCAGTGGCCGCTGGGGATATATCATTCAGCGGATGTCGGAAAATGCCGGACAATTGAGCTACTACTGACCGTTGATGAGAGCGAGGGCGACAACGATATAGAACTTCATGACTGAGCGGAAATTCAAGAGTCTCTGCGTGAAGCATAGTTGGTGAGCCGGACCACAGAGAAGATAATATATGGATGATCTCACGATGTGTAGGAGGTGTTCAGCGAAAACGGGGGATGAGGCCTGAGTTCTGACAACAACAGCGAGTGAGGGTGCCTTTTATACACCACGAAAGTACGCACACCGTTGTAATTTTCAATCTCCCTGTCGACCGCATGAAATGCGTTTGGCAGGTTCACGTTTGCGATCGTCAATTTGCCCTCCTGGTATTTGTCTACTGCTTCTAGATCTTTCAGCAGTGTGGACATATAGTACCTGGTGGAATGTATCGCGGCCAGTCACTCGGGTAGCATCTGCTGAAGATTGGGACTAGTACGCAATTCATTGTATACCATTATTGGTGGATGGAAATTGCTTTGAGGCACGCCAGGTGTCTAGGACACCCAGAAGTCTATGTCTATGGTCGTCGCCGAAGAGCCCGAGGCATCTCGTGCATTGGGCACGCGTGGACCGCCCAGCAAAGACACATGCCGCCGGATCTCCACGATCACGATGAATTGGATATCGCGATTTCATTGGCATACGAAATCGTATTTGTAGGGGGCTCAAAGGGGGCTGTTGATCATTTGAATTTGCCGGTACGGTGTAGTACTCGTTGAGCTGTCAGGTGCAAGTCCTTGAGCCTAACATGAAGCTGGCGCAGCAATATTTGAAGCGGAAGTAAGGAGACGAAACGTCGTCCGCCTACATAGGGCAACGAGTTCACTCACCAAGGAGATCTCACCATGAGCACTCTTCGTGCGCTCAGGGGGAGCTGTGTCGCGGATGTCCCTGAGGCCATTTGGGGGTCTTCGCGCGAAATCGTGGCGATAATAAACACTACCGTGCCGTTGCTATGACGGTGAGCCCATAGTGGCTGGTCGGGAGTGGCGCATGGTGTGCTCAGAATTAGATTGAGCGGAGCTCTACATTTCATTCTCCGCCAGTGCTGTTCCTGATCGGAGATGGCTGCGGAGCACTGCATACAGGCGCTCCGGATGGCACTGACGAGAAGCGAGTGAATACCATGAGCGTACACATGATATGGAGGACTGTCTCTCTCAAACTCAAGGTCCGACACCACCGCGTTTGGAATCAGCCTCTGATAGGACCCTCTATAATGTGTTAGAAGTGTTCCCGAACGGACTACCAATTGGACATTGAGCAATACAAAGTCAAATCCTCGCGCTCCACGAACTCCTTGAACAAAACTGATGAACGACGGTGGCGATTAGCAGAAGGTACATTAAATCCGATGTTATCCCACTCCAAATTATCCGTGCATCAATATTCCTCCAACAGGAGAGACAGGCAGCGCACATGGAGTGCAGGGTCAAAGGCTCGCAGCGGAGCGTCGGGCACGCCGGTGGCCCGCAGCTCGGTGCTGCACATGGAGCGCGTCGGATGCGCTGGAGGCGATGCACCGCCTCCCCGTCCTCGGACGGCGTGAAGCCGGACGCGCACGATTCTGCAAGAAGTGCCCCACATGAGCCTGACGTCGAAGTAACAGCGCATCGGGGCTCACCGATAACACACGCGCCCCCGCGGCACGCCACCCGCCCTGTGTGCGGGATCGCGCTGCAATCGCGTCCCCCGTCTGCGTTGCGCGCCCCGAGTGGTGGGTCGTCCGCGACGCACCCGCCGCAGCTCTCCAGGTCCGTCCGCACGTCCACGCACTCGCTCCCGCGGATGTACCCGCGCCCGTCCGCGGAGATACCGTAAACGGGCAGCTGCGCTGGCCGAAGCGACACTGCACTGCCCGACGTCGGGGGGTGCTCTGGCTGTTGAGGCTGGAGGGGTTCGCGCCGCCGACATCGGCTGCGGACGAGACGTCAGTCGTGGGCAAAGAGCAGGAAGGGGTAAGGAGCGCACGGCAAGTGGGCCCGGAGCTGGGGCAGGACAGCTGGCCGCCGAGATAGTAGGAGGAGCATGCGGACGCGGAGGCCGCGCCGACGACGGAGTATGCGCCGGCCGTGGCGCACTGCGCGCAGGTGCTCGCGCCGGGGTGGTCGGAGTAGAATCCGGAGCAGCTGCGAACACACATTTGTGAGCACGCGCGCGCAGTGCACCGCGGATCGAAAGGGACGTACCAGGAGCAACATGCGAACGCGCCCTCCCACGAAAACTGGCCCGCGGGGCATTCCTCGCACTGAGTCGCGCCGTCACCGCTGTACGACCCGGCGGCGCAGAGCGTGCACGTGTTTCCGTTGAGGTATGTCCCCGCCGGGCATATAGGAGGGTCGACGATGCAAGTGGCCGAGTCCGCGTCGTAATGGGTCCTGTCCGCGCAGGCGTGGCACTCCGATGAGGCGGGGTCGCTGACCTCACTGCTAGGGCAAGGAACGCATTCGGTACCGTCGGTGGAGTAGGTGTTGGCCGCGCACGACGAGCACTCGCCGTTGAGCGGGTACTGGCCAGGAGTGCAGGTGGGTGTGTCGGCGACGCAGGAGCCCCAGTCGTAGTGGGTACCGGAGGTGCAGGCGTGGCAGGACGAGGATCCGGCGTCGCTGACTTGCGCGTCGGGGCAGGGTACGCACGAGACACCGTCCGTCGAATACGTGTTGGATGCGCAGTCGTAGCATGCGTTGTTGTTCACGAACTGGCCAGGGGAGCAGGTGACGGCGTCGATGACGCAGGCGCCAGAGTCGTAATGGGTCCCGGAAGCGCAGCCGTGGCACGACGAGGATCCTACGCCGCTGACTTGCTCGTCGGGACATGCCACGCACAACGTCGCGACAGGGCCGGAGTAGGTGTTGACTGGGCAGGCCGAGCAGCCTCTGCCGTCGAAGTATGCGCCGGGTGAGCAAGTGTTCTGGAGTGTGCACGAAGCGCTGCCGGGGTTGCTGACCGTGCCGGAGGGACAAGCCGTGCATCTCGATGCCGTACCTGCGCTGAATGTGTTTGCGGGGCACGAGGAGCAGGATGCGGCGTTCGCGCCGCTGTAAGTGCCGGCGGGGCAGGCCGAGCACCCACCCCTCCCAGTGATGTAATACCCGTCGAAGCAGGTGACGGCAGTTGATGAGACTCGCTGTATGAGTGCGAGGCCGACCCAGAAGAGGGCGGTTGTTGTCATGAATGATCTTCCTGAAGTCTTCGCCATAGTGCCGTGAGTCGGTCCAAAAAGAGTGTATGAAGCCTTGTGACCGGGAGGGAAGAGCAGAGCGACGGAGAGGCAGGGAGGGGGATCGCCAGTGACGGAAATTGACTGCACTGTCCGAGGAGCTTTGAGGTCGCTGGGACTGGCAGCGGAGGGACGGTCCCTGAATATCCTGCAAAAGTGGGTGACTCCGACGGCTTGTGGCAGGACGGCGGCCAGTGTGGCAGCGTCTGGGGGACGTTTCGTCAATATCCTGCAATAGTGGGTGCTCCGATGATCACTACTTCATCAGGACATACGGAGCCGCACTGCCATAAAATCCCATGAGCTGCGACACACATAGCATATGGAATGTCGACGGATTCAAATATCCTCATGGCCATCTTCGCCCCCTCTGCGTGCGTTGTAGAGGCAGACTCTAGACGAGCCACTCATGCTGCCACGGGGAGATCGAGCTATGTATAGGTTAAACTTACTCAGAGGCTCGATCGCTAATCCTGGCGGTAGCTGTGCATACGGCGCTGAGATATTGCAGGACCCTGTGCTTGTAAAAACATCTTCGACAATTCGCACCTGTTCTCTGGCACTCGGACTGGCAGTCGCCGTGGTTGAATTTTTGAAAGGCAAGGTGTTGCGTGGGCGCTTCCGCGGCGCGTTGCGGATCGGAGCGCGAAACTTCATTTCCAGGGTCGGCTTGATCCGAATCGGTCCAGAGATAGGCGCTTCGTTGGCCCCTCTCAGGCAGCCTCTCAGCATCGCGCTCGCCCACTGGTCTATTCTCGACAAGCTCGACAAGTACACACCCCTCGATCAGACTCGCCTGACTATAGCAAGCACTAGACAGTTTCTGCCGTCACCACCTTCCGAGTCCACCCTTCTACAGGTCGAGGCGGTGCACGCGTGGCAGCTAAGTGGCGATGGAGTCTTGCAAGAAGAAGGCCACTGGGTCATCCCAAGCACCTACGGCGTGTGGTTTCACGTCATCAACGCAACGGTCGCACGACACAGGTGCGGAGATTCGGAGGAGTTACTCGAGACTAATACTTCGCCTACAAGCATGATGCGGAGAGCGGGAAGTGCCTCGCGCGTCGGGATATGTCAATCTGATCACGCTGACGGTGCTCCCTAGTCTCGCCTAGTATCCGCAGACGTCGCCCCGAGCCTCGCCAAGCTGCTCGCGGATTGGAACGTATGGGACATGGTCTACGCCGATCCCCATGCATGACGTCGACGTTCTTGTTCAACATAGGGGCGTTCAACTGGTCCTCTGCGCACCTAACCTCTCACCAACGCTGCCCTCCGCATTATACCGCGAAGTTCGGTCTCCAAACAATCAACGCGGAAGCCGCTCATCCGAACTTCTCGCTTCCTCGTTTGAACTGCGGCATTTCAGCGTGATAGACATCGCATTCCGGATCCACATCCACTGGTACCGCGGCCATGACGTCCACCGGTCGCCTTCTCTCGCCGACTCGTGACACCTCCGCTTCTGCGGGCATCAACCTGGATCAGTGCCAACGTTGTCCGGGAGATGCTCGAAGATGCCGGAACACCCACATGCGCCGGTCAAATTCGCTCCACTAGTGGGCCGAGGAATAGCCCTCCAATTCTCCTGCGCGAAGGAAGCACCGGCGCGGAACATCGTCGCGGTGATGACGACCGCAACCACTTCCCATGACCCTCACCCCGAGCTCAAGACTCTGCGCAAATCATGCGCACGGGATGGGGCGGGCGTGCGCGCCTTGGCGGTATATAACCACCGGAGCTCGGACGAAGTAGAACCCCAGCAACCGCCATCCGTTCAGTAGCTAGTCTCGCGCTTCCTCCACAACTCCACTCCATTCTACCCCACCTAGGTTCTTCGCCATGATCTCCGCTGCCGCTCTTGCCACCGCGCTCGCCTTGGGCGTCGCACAAGTCACGGCCCACGGCGGCGTCCTCGAGTACGACATCGACGGCGTCACCTACAAAGGGTGAGTCCCCCCGCCTCCACGCCCCCAACCCCACTGACGCGCGCGCCCTCGCAGCTTCAAGGCGTACAACACCCCCGTGGGCCAGAGCTCCATCCAGCGCGAGTGGGACACGTACGACCCGATCACGGACCCGACCGCGTCCTACATCTCGTGCAACACCAAGGGCGCCACCCTCGGCTCCGGACAGCTCTCCGCTCAGGTCGAGGCCGGCGCGACCGTCACCGCCTACTGGAAGTGCGTCCGCCCGTCCTCTTCCTCACCCTAACACACCAACACCAGCACTCACACGCGCCCCCGCCGCAGCACCTGGCCGCACACGATCGGGCCCGTGATGGTCTACATGGCGAACTGCGACGGGCCGTGCACGTCCGCTCAAACACCCATCCAGGCCACGGCCAAAGCTTCAATCCGTCGCTCTCCGTCTGCTGTGCTTCGGCCGTGGACTGTATGCGCGGTTGAAAGAGCGCGACATACGGCTAGTTCTTCTCCTTCTCCTGTGCGGCGACGGGGACGGCCTCGGAGCCCTCGATGGTGGTGTACTGCGGGGGCGCGACGAGGAGCTCGGCCTCGTCGAAGACGACGTCGTAGACGGTCTCGTCCTCGCGGGCGCCGCGGAACGCGCGGGCGGTGAGGAGGACGACGACCCAGACCATGCGGAGGAGAACGCCGATGCCGCATCCTGTGGGGCGTGGATTGTACGGCCAAACGAGCAAAACAAAAGGGGGAGAGTCAGCGCACCACCCGACAAAGACGCACGGACAAAGATAGACAGCGATGGTCGGGGGTGGAGTGCTGGGAGGTATAGAGGGAGAACACTCACCGAGGACGAAGGCGACGGCGCGTCCCTCCCAGGGGCCCAGAGTCATGAGTGCGTGGTGCACGCGGCGGAGGAACGACTGGCGCATCATCCTGTGCCCGCGGTGGTGCGCCCACATGGGGCCGCGCGGGTCCCCGCCTTCGGCGACCAGCCCGGGCCTGACGGCAGTTCCGACGAACGGCACGAGAGGCGGAGGGGGCATGTGGCCGCCGTGCGGGTGGGGCGGGGCACCCTCGAGAGGGACGGCGATAGGCCCCATGCGGTGGTGCGGGGCGACGGTAATGGGCTCGAGGCCGAGGATCTGGCGGAGGGCGTTGGAAGCGTCCAGCGCCTTGGTGCGCATTCCCTGGCACCAGTGGTGGGCGCCGGCGGAGTGCGTGTCCGAGGTGGAGACGGCGACGATAGGGCCCTCCAGGTGGTTCATGGCGATGCGGGCGACGGCGGCGTCGTTGGCGTCGGCGTCGGGGACGGCATGTCCATAGCGTACGCTCGAGGAGACCTCTGTGACGACGATCCGGATCGGGCTCGCGTTCGCTGGAGGTGGTTGTGTGGAGGTGTGCGGGGAGGAAGGGAAGGATCGCTTAGGAGGAGAGGAGGACGGAGGAGGACGACAGGGCTTACCCAAGCTGGCGCCGAGCACCACGAGTGCAGGGAGTACGCCGATTCGCATGTGCAGAGAAGTGATTCTAGTGCTTGTGTTGTGGAAGTGGGTTAGGGGTGTCTGGAGAAAGCGAGAAAGATGAAGGAAGGATGAGGAGGAGGAAAGGGTCAAGTACTGGCTGCGACGGCAAGAGCCGCCCTCGTGAGCTCCACGTGCGGCCGTCCATATCCGGCCGTCCGCCACTCACAGCACCGCCTCAGTTCTCTCTCATGAGTCTCATCCTGCGTTTCTTCGTGACTCGTCCGGATAACCTGTGTCCTCTCTGGGTATCGGCCTTCATACACGAGTCAGCTCAGGCATAGAACCTGTACTCAATCCCCTGGAGAGCGGTGCTTCATGTGGCCACACTCGAGTCAGTCTGTCAGGGGTCCACACAAACATCCAAGTAGCCGTATACGTATGACACTCAAACGACGAGGCTCTACACACGCGCCATTGCAACCTGTGTATGTGCTAGTTCCGCTCGGATCGAGAAGGTGAGCTCCCGAAGACTATACCAGCGGTATCGACTGCCTGAAACTTTCCAACCCATTCCAGTACATCTGCTCTGCGCAGCAAGCTCTGCCCCGTGGGAGTGGCACCTTCCTGTGCCAGTTCTCGGTACGAGCAGTGGTGTACTCACGTTTATATAACAGGATCCCAGCTGGGAATTCGTGGGTTGTTCCCCTCCCCGGTGCGTTCTTCTTCCATCCCCTGGGAGTGTTGGTTCTTACTCTGAGACGTCCGTAATCATGTTAGCGTACAGTGGCCCGTTTATGCAGCACTCATGAGTGCAATTGCATCAACCCGTGTCCTCCTTCTTGATCATGAATGATGCACTGCAGCTTCTGCCCGACCCTCCGGATCCTCCGAATGTCTCAAATAAGTTCGCACCGTGGCACCAACACTCGGGCATCATACCTTGGGGCGAGCGGGGCGCATTCCGAGATCCGGGTGTCATGTAGCACCCTTCCTCACAAACCCGGCTCAGAACTTGCGTCACGACGCACTCAACGTCCACAACACCCGTGCGGTGGTCATTGCTCCATCACTACCTAACATCACCACCTGCGCCAGAAGGCGAACCCGGAAGTGATTTAATTTCCTGCGCATCACGCTCGAAGCCCGTATTCGCGCCGTCACCCTTCCCAGGCTTCCTCGACACCGGGTGGCTGGATGCCGAGCTGCATGACATCTTCACGGTCTCCAAGGGGAAGCGTGAGGCTGCAGGGTGTTCGGTGGGGGATCTGGCGCGTGCGAGGTGAAGAGTGCATGCGCACCGACCTGGGCCCTGGTATGCACGACGTCGAGCTTGACTGCGTAGCCAGCGAATGATAGATCTCACTTAGACAGGCGGCGTAATTGTTGCGGTTGTGGTTGTTCGACAGCCTGTGACTAGGCGGCGGCCCGACCCGCCTGTTACTTACTTATGTTCCTCGTTGCCCATATCCGGGTGGGTCAGTATCAAGAGACGACAGCCCTCGACGGACATCTCGACGAGCGCGTGGTCCGCACGCGTCGATCAGGCAATGGAAGCCCGCGCGCGATGAACAGAACGCGTGGACAGAACGCGCCTCCATCCGGGGCAATGGGTATTGGAACTGCTGCACCAACCGAACGTGAACGCGCCGATCGCGATAGCATCGTGCCCGATGTCCGCCGTCCGCCATCCGCGCTCACATCCGGAACTGAGAGACCCGCAGGGGAACCAAGTACTAGCCCACCGCGGGTGGATGGGCGTGGCGGGCGCTGGGAGGCGTCCCCCAGGAAGGGCTCGCCGCGCGCCCACGGGCGTACGTACGTCTGCGCGCGAAGTCCCAGCACACTCGCCCGGCGGGCCCAACGCGGGCGGGCGGGATCAAGATGGAAGAGCGAGCGAAGGCCCCAGGAGAGGGCGCGTGGTCGCGCGGGCCTGGCGGGTGACACTGCACATCACGCCAAATTTCCTGTCAGGATATGTCTGGGATATGATGAATATCGCAGATTTATCCAAGGTTTTTCCTGGCAGGGAAGTTCTGGGACATTCCTCGAAACCTCACAACTTCCCAGGAATATCCTGTGCACATCCCGGCTGGCGCTTCCAGGGTACTCGCTATTCCGGGCGCGTTCGTGGACCGTGGTTCATACAATATTGGTAAAAGCATGTATATATTCTGACGTCTATGCTACTGACACGTGCTACAGGGATGCAGAGATACTAGCGGTAACCTGGATTCACAATAATACGCAGCAGCTGGCCACAGTCGGGGAGCAGGGTCCGCTATCGCGCCATGGACGGCACGTCAGGCGGCGGCGACGGCGGTCCACGCGCGCGCGTCGATGACGCCGAGCACGCCGATGTTCTGCGCCTCGCCCTGGACAGTGCGGACGAGCATGAGGAGCGTGTCGATGCGGCCGACAAAGCGGGGAACGTTGTCGAGGAGCTTGGCGTCGTTGAGCAAGTTGAACACCGCACAGATCGCCTGCGCGTTCCGCTGCCAGCCCTGGAGGCGCCCCATGTCCTCGCGCGCGCGCCCGTAGGGCCCGAGGACGCTGAGGACGCCGAGCATGCGGTCGAGGAAGGGGAACGTGCGCCGGGTGTAGAAGTACGCCTTGAGCGCCTCGATCGGGTCGCGGTGCGGGTAGGGTGGCACCTGAGAGACATCTTGAGGAACGAGACCGACGCGGGGCCACAGATCGCGAAGAGATGGGTGGGGAGCCGAGCGAGGGCCAAGTCCTTGAGGGAGATCGTGGACCTCGGTATGGTGCTCTAGGGAGGGTTGACGAGCGGCCAGTCCCACATGTAGAGCATCCTGCAGATCACGCGTGATGGAGAGGAGGGATGGCGAGGAGGAGGATATGGGAGACAGAGCAGAGAACGCACCCGATGCCCATCGCGGACCAGATCCTCCATACATGCTCGGGCGGGATCTCAGCGAAGGTTGGGCTCGCGGCTGCCGTGCGACGCTCTTGGGTGAGGGTTTGAGCGGCCGACGATTGCACCCTTGCAAGTACTGTAGCTAGTTCAATATGACTACGTATATATGAGACAACCAAACAGGGAGCAGAGAGCCAGTCTCGACTGCAAAGCGGCACACGCGCTGCAACCTATACCACTTCTCAGGTGTTTGCACTCACCTCGACTCGGGCGCTCCGTTGTCACTTGCGTCCATCGTGTCCATCTTGTCGCACTGACTTCAAGGGGTATCGATTCCAAGGCAGCACGCAGATGAGACGAAGGACGTACCCGGGCATCATCGCCACACCGTTCGGTCGCACTGCGGATGTTTTATAGCACAACTCAGTGCGCATATAATCACCCAAAGAATGAGCAATACTCACCTTTGCTGCTGTATCCGCCCAAAAATCCCGGGAAAGCCCGTAACACCCTTCATGCATGTATAACTGCGCTTGATCTAGCCTGATCGGAGGTGAGGCACACCTGACTGGGGATAAGTAAACCGCCACTGAACACAGGCACTCAAAGGTAACGGACGTCGGACGACGAGCCTATTGATAGAGCGGTGCGGCGTTGCGCGATGGGGTGTGGGGGATGTCATAGGGATGGCTGGACATGGCACTTAAGCCTGAGGCCTGAGGAAGGATGGGGGAATGTAGCAAGGGAAATGCAAGGTGCTTCTCGACGCGCAGACGCGTTAAGACGCGCGAAGTGAGCAGGTCACGTGGTCATAATTGGTCGCCTGTCATCGAAAATGGCCCGGGAATCCGGATCCCGGGATATACGCGGGATATGTGTTGGATATACAACCTATCCTAAACATTTCCTGACAGGAAATTGGGCGTGATGTGCAGTGTGAACTTGGGCACAGCCCCAGGCTGGAACCGGGGCGTGCCTGCTGCAGGAATGAAGGTCGGAAGAGACGAGGGATGGAAGACCGGCGGAGGACGCAGAGCACGCTCCTCAGGGGATGGGTACCTGCACAGCACGCTCGCGACGCGCGCGTTTGCCTTTTGCGCCGGACGGCCGATCACAGGGCGCGAAGCACGCGTGACGGGACGACGGACGGACGGCGACGCGCGACGGCGCGAGCGAGTCGTGATGGGACCGGGTGCGTGTGCGCTGGCAGATCGGAGGTGCTCGCTGTCCAGCCGCCCCTCGCGCGCTCGCAGCCGGGGACGAAGGCCTGGCGGCGGATTGGCTCGCGCGGAGGGGACGGCGCAGCGGGCGCACGGGAGCCACATACGGGCAGGCGCGCGCTGGGAGGAGGACGGGTGATGGCCTCTTCTTCTCCATCACAATGAATGCCCGCCGTGGGACGCCCGCCGGGGCCTTATCCTCCCCCTCCCCTCCTCCCCGCCTCTGTCCTCCCGCCCCGTCTGCCCCGCCCTCGTCACGACCTGCCTCCCGGGCTCACGTCCCTGGCCCCCTCCTACGGCCCCTCCTTTCCCTCCCCCGCGCCCACCACCCAGCAGACCACGGCCAGGACGACAGCGACCATGGGCAAGAGACGCAGTCCGGCGGAGGAGGCGGAGGCCCTGCGCGTGAGCGAGACGATTGACGACGAGCTCCGGGTGCGTGTTTTACATTTTTACACCCGCCGCGCCCGCCGTTCGAGCGACGTTCGTCGGACAGCGCGAGCGCGAGGCCGTCCGGCGGAAACGGGGCAAGCAGCTCAAAGGTCCGTCTCCTCTCCCCCACCCGCCCGCCCGTGCCCGTGCCCATTCGCCGTGTCCACCGCCGCGCACAGTCCTGCTCCTCGGCCAGGCCGAGTCCGGCAAGTCCACGCTCCAGAAGCAGTTCCAGCTCTACTACTCCTCCGCCACGCTCGAGCAGGAGCGGCCCTCCTGGCGGCCGATCGTCTACTTCAACATCCTCAAGGCGATCCGCATGATCCTCGACGAGCTCGACTGGGAGTACTCCCTCTCCCCGACCTCCCCCTCCCCCGCCGCCTCCCACTCCGGCTCCCCCTCCCCGACCTCCCCTCCGCCCCCTCCCGCCCCTCCAGGTCCCCCTCCCCGGCCCCTCTACCCCTCCCACTCCCGCTCGACCGGCACCGGCACCGGCAGCGGCTCCTCCTCCCTCCACTCCCGCGCGACGACCCACGCGACCGCCGCGCGCGAGCTCGCCGCCCTCCGCCACAAGCTCCTCCCCCTCGTCGCCTCCGAGGACGCGCTCGCGGCGGAGCTCTCCGGGGGCGTCACCCTCGCCCGCGGCCGCCAGGGCGTCTTCGTCCGCTCCGGCTGGCAGGCGCTCACCAGCGCGCACCGCCAGTGGCCGCTCGCCGAGGACTACTACGCGAGCCGCGCGCTCCCCGGCCACGGCGGCCGGCAGACCGCGGTCACCGGCATCGTCGCCACCACGCTCGCCGCGAGCGCGGAGGAGGTCGACGCGCTGTGGTGGCACCCCGCCGTGCAGGCCCTCCTCAAGGGGAACAAGCTCAAGCTGGAGGAGTACGCGGCGTTGTGAGTTTCGCGAGCACCTGGGGGCGTGGGCGACGCGGTGCTGACCGCGGTTTGGCTCCGCTGTGCGCAGCTTCCTCGCGAACATAAGGCGGATCGCGCAGCCCGAGTATCTCCCCACGAACGGTGCGTCTCGGATTACGGGCACGCGCGAGCCTCGAACGCGGGCTGACGGGGTGCGCGCGCAGAGGACATCCTCCACGTCCGCCTGCAAACGATCGGCGTGACCGAGCATGCGTTCGACATCAACCTGGGCGGGACGAACTACAGCTGGAACCTGTACGACGTCGGCGGCGCGGTACGCCCCTTCGTTCCTCCGTCCGTGCCCCAGGTTGCTCACCCCGCGCCCTTCCCTTCTCCCCCTCCCACAGCGTGGCCAGGTGAGCGGCGCAGGCTCCGTGCCCGACGGGGACCGCTGTCAGCGCGCACGGAAGATGCTGACGGTCGCCATCCACAGCGACACGCGTGGGTCCCGTTCTTCGACGACGGTGAGTGCGCCCGTCCCTTCCCCGGTTGGTTCTGCCGCCCCGCGCGACTCGCCCCCCGTGCCTGGCTTCTCCGGTCCGCAGGGTGGCAGCCATGGGCACCGAAGGCGTCGGTCGCCTCGCCGTCCGTGCCTGGAGCTGCCCCCGCCCGATCCGGCGTCCGTTTCGCATGCACGCTGCCGCGCACAGACGGCGAGCCGGACACAGGGCCTGCGCGCTGTCGTACAAGGTTCGCGAGTGGCCCGTGGGGTGACCAGAGGCCGACGCAATGCGCGCGCGCGGGCAGCCAGTCGGATCGCGCGGGCGTGCGCCTGCCTTCGTTCTCTGCCCCCCCGGCCGGACGTCGTGAAAGATGGGACGAGGTGGCTCCGACCCCGCCGCATCGCGAATCGCGTAATCCGGACGGCGGTGGTGTGGTGCGCGCAGGCCCCGGGACGTGTGCTAACTCCGCTGTTTCTCACCAGCGACCGCGATCATCTTCCTCGCGCCGATTAGCGCCTTTGACCAGGTGCGTCTCTCCTCCATCCGCAGGGCAGTGCACTGCACCCGCTCTCCTCTCCTCGACGCGCGGGGCCCCCGTGCTCACTTTGAATGATGTCGCGCCCCTCCGTGATCCGACCGCGCACGCACGTCCGTGCGCCCATTCGCGCTGCCGCTCTCCCCGCCCCCGCACCCCCGCCGCTCTCCTCCCGCGCGTGCGTCCCCCGTCCACCGCGCCCATGCTCACACGCCGACGCAGTACCTGGAGGAAGACCCGCGGACGAACCGGATAGACGACTCGCTGCAGCTGTTCACCGCCATCTGCGCGAACAAGCTGCTCTCCAGCGCCGCGCTCGTCCTCATGCTCAACAAGGTCCGTTTGTTTGTCTGTTCGTCCGGACAGACAGACCGTCGATCGATCGCTCACGCGCGCGTCCCCGCGCAGACCGACTTGCTCCGCCAAAAGCTCGAGGCCGGGATCAAGGTCCGCAAGTAGTAAGTCCCCCTCCGTTCCCGCCGGACGTCCCGGGGTGTCCATAGCTCTCGGCTTGCGCTCTGGGCGTGTGAGCGCTGCGGGCGATCCTGCGCCCGCCGTCGCCGCCTGGCCTCGTGCTCGTGCACTCTGCGGTCGCATACGGCGAACGACGATCGCTCACCTGCCCCGCCCGCAGCATCTCGTCCTACGGCGACCGGCCGAACAGCTACGAGGAGGTGTCCGAGTACTTCCGCGCGCACTTCATCCAGGTCCACAAGCGCAAGGACGTCTCCCACCGCCCGCTCTACCTCGTGCGTCCCGTTATCCTCCCTCTCTCGCGCCGCGCCTCCCCCCCTTTTCTTTCACGTACTCTCTGGACGGGCTTCGTGCGACGCGCTCCCATCCCCCGCACCCCCTCGACGCCTCGCCCACCCCACGCCTTCCGAATCTTCGTGCCCACGCTAACGCCCCCTCTCCCCCACAGCACTACACCTCGATGCTCGTACGTCTCCCCTCCTCCCCACCCTCCCCGTGCAGGTCCGCTCACGCGCCTCCCCCGTCCCTGCACAGGACATCAAGGCGACGCAGTCGATCATCGTCAACGGTGCGTGCCCCGTCCGTCTCGCGTCCCGCCGCGCCTCACCCTCATCCTCATCCCTTCACCGCACCCCCCGCACCCTCACCCTCCCCCGCAGTCGGCGAGGCGATCATGCGCTCGCACCTCACCAAGATCGGGCTTGCGTAGCCTCGTCTCGTCTCGTCTCGTCTCGCCTCACCATCCGTCCATCCGTCCTCGCCCGATACACACGCACCGCGACGTCGGGCCCGCACACCGCACACCATACCGCACCACACCACACTCGTCACGGTGATATCCAGGAGAGAAAGACAGAGCGCGCGCGCGCGCGGGAGAGAGAGGGGGGACGGGGACGGGGAGGGCCCGCTGTTCGCTAACGTTTATGCATCTCTGCGCTCGCTATCGTTGCTTTGTTTCGGCGTGTAGGATCGAGTCTTGCCTGCGGTAGTCGCGTAATGGCAGTGTGTTGGATATCCGCAGAGCGCGCCGCGCGTATGAGACACACCACATATGAAATGGCGAGCGCATATTGCGTATGTGCTGTGCCGACTTCGAAATGAGAGGGGCGCGGAATTGTGTGCGTCTTCGCCGCGGTGTTCCAGTCCTTCGGACGGAGCGATCGAGAAAGTCGCGAATCGAGCGCGTCCGGCCGCAGAAGATGAGGACGGCCGATGGGGAGCGGGTAAACTTGTGTGTGGCCATGGGATACTCGGGGTGCTAGATTAGAGCTATGTATGTACAGACGATTAACCTCGACGGCGGCAGATCGGCACAGATCGACATCGACACCGGACAAACAAACAAACAACATGAGGGGGGCGTAGAACATGCAAGTACACAGCTTGGACACAGCGTTCTGAAGCCTAACAAGGCACGACGACTGATCAAATCGAAATCGAAATTCAAAATCAAAAATCAACCACGGGCAGGACTTGAATCCATTAAGGATTAACGACATAACTTATAGCGCGGGCGCCGACACCGCCCACCTAGAGCTCGTCCTCTGGGTCCCAGCGCGAGATCTTGGGGAGTGGCCGCCAGTAGTACTGCTTCGCCTTCTTCGTCTCCGAGCGCTTCCCCGGCCGGCGCATCATGCTCGACACCAGCCCAGCCCGCTCCCGGTCCTCGTCCCGCTCGGGGTCGTAGAACCAGCGAGCCTCGAGCGCGAGCGCGTGATCGGCGAGACCCTGCAAGACGCGACAGGCCAGGTCAGCGGATCTGACAGCGTAGAGGACAGAGAGTGAGTCGCTCACCGTGCCGCTGTTCACGACCTTCCCGAACACCCCGCACCGCCGCCAGCCGGTCTCGAGCATGCTTTCGATCGCGGGGACCCACGCGCGCCGGCTCGCCGCGTCCGCCTTCGCCTTCTTCCCGCGCCCTGTCCCGGGCTCTTTATCCTCTTCGTCCTCCGCGGCCGCCCCGACGCGCGTGGGGATCGCCATGTCGCGCAGCGCGGGCCGCGCGGCCATGAGCGCGCCGTGGAGCGCAGCGGTGGCGAGCGACGAGGCGCGCGCGGTGGCGAGGGTCTCGATGAGCATGCCCTCGAGCTCCGCCGCGGGCAGCGGGAGGTCGTACTGCGGCAGAGGCTCCAGGTCGACGTCTTCGGGGGCACCGCGGGAGGCCTTCGAAGGCGGTTTGGTGACTTTGGGCTTTTTCGGGGCATCCTCCTCGTCGGACTCGTCCGCGTCCGAAAGAGAAGGGGCGACGTGCATCTTGACGACCGGTGCCGGGGTGGGAAGAGGTGTGCTGCCGTTCAGCGCGATATTCGTCGCACTGCGTGGAGCAGACCTAGCACTAGGACGAGGGCGCGGCTTCGACCCGGAACTCGATGAGCGCACCGGCGCGTTTTCGACGTCACCGTCGGACACGGCGTCCTGGATTTTGAGCCGTGCGACTTTGGGCTTCTCGCGCTTGCGCTCGCCGTCGCCCCCTTTTGCCTTATCCTTGCGGACCTTCTTCTTGACCACCGGTGCAGGAGCAGGTTCGCCAGAATCCGTTTCATCGTCTGAGATCATCGCGCGTGGCCGTTTCTGCCGAGGGCGAACGGTCTCCGACTTGCGTGCCTTCTTCTTCGACGGGGGCTGAGGCTTGGGCGGATGCGCTTCCGCATCGCTCTCGACATCTGAAGGAGGCAGGGAGCGCGACTTTGACTTTGCATGGGAGACGTCCACGTCGCTGTTCCTGCGTGCCCGTTTGCGAGGGGGCACCGGCACGAGGACGTCGGCAGCGAGCGACGGGGCGCGGCTTGGACCGGCCACAGGCGGGAGAGATTCGGCGATGGATACGGCAGGCGCCGGTAACTCGACATCGACGTCGATGTCGATATCAACATCGCGAGCGCCAAGCGGCGACTCAGGCGCGGGGGAGAGTGGGGACGACGGGATGTCCTGGGAGACATCGCGTGCCGGGGTGTGAGCCCGGGAAACGACGCGAGAGGGGACGTGCGATGCTTGCACGGGAGACTGTGCAGGCCCACATTGGTATGGGGAACCGAAGCTGATCGAAGCCGTCAGACGCACCTTGATTTCCGCGCTAGCCTCGGCTTCCTCGACCGCATCCTTGATCGCCACAGCATCCACCATCTCCACCTCCGGCGCCGCATCTGGTTCTTCAAGCTCGGCTTTGTCGGGGATAGGGGTCTGCGAGCGGAGCTGGGGCACTTCTGATTCGGATTCTGCAGTTACGACGGGGAGGGGAGCCGGGATTACGGGTGGTGAGCACGACCGGGGCGCGGGCGAGGGTGTGTACGACGTCCACGCGGGTTCTGAGACCGGGTTGAGGAGCGCTCTGAATGCGACCCGGGACGTAATCCGCAGTGCATCGAGAGTGGGGGATGGCGGAGAAGCGAAGAGATCCATGGGGAGGTCTTGCTCGGGGTCGCGCGCAGGCGTCGTCGGTATTGGGATGGGAGATGACGAAGGGAGCGTCAAGTCGGAGCCTGGGAAGTCGTCCACTGGGGTGATCGCGCGTACGGTGTCGTCGGAAGGGCGTGACGGTGACAAGAGCGGGGATGACGGTGGCGAGGACGGGGGGAGTGTGTCGTCGATCTCAGCGTTGACACGCGTTTCAGGCGGAGAGATCGCTCGGGGCAACGAGGAACGGGACCGCTTGCTCTTGAGCCGCGAGACCGATCGTGCGAGCGGAACAGGCGTCGGTACGTGGACGGCGTCGATCTGAACGTCCACAGAGCGAGGTTTTCCCGCAGGGACGGGATCACCAGTCGAGACTGACGAACGCGCGGGTGATAGGCTCCTGTGCAACTTTTGCGCCGTGGGACGCGACGGGAAGAGCTTGGGGGGAGGGCGCGTGAAAGGCGTATCGCGCTCGGAGGATGTGGTGAAAGATACACGCCGCACGGGGGAGGAGAGGAGGTCGTCCATGTCGAAAGTAGCGGCGAAGTCGAGGTCATCATCTTCGTCATCTGCACGGATATGAAGGAACATAGGCAAAGGTGAGTGTCGTGACCAGAGCAGCTGATAAGGAGTGTGATCAGGGGGAAGGAAACCGTCGAACTAGCCGTCACCGGGTATTTGACGGGACTCGAACTCTGTGAACATTCGGAGCGCCCACAGGGGACGTCGATTTGGGCGAACACAGATATCGGGCTGTCCGTGATGACAAAAGACCAAGTGCTGCCGCCACCGCCCTGAACGGTGAGCGACGGCTGGCGCGCGCCTGAGCGTAGCGATAGCACGGGGCGAGGCAAACTGTCCTCGCGGGCGCGAGAATCGCTCGCACGGCGGAGGTTGGTCATGGGCTGATCCGGATCAGATATCCGGAGGGAAGCAAGCGCAATGAGGCGTCCTTTCCTCTCCGGTGACGGAAGGCCTGAAGCTAAACCCGGGCCCAGCTCAACAAACGAGCGTCCAGCCTCGGACACCGGGCGCTCGTCCGCTGGCGGGCTCGGGATGCACACGGGGTGCCAAGTGCGGCGGGCGCGAAGGCAGCAAATGAGTGGAGAGAAGCACTCACCGTTGCTGATGGCGGACTCGTACGCTGCCGGCGAAGCGGCGCGCAGGGCATCAGACTGATGCTGGGAGTAGGCGAAGCCGCTCCGTCTCGAACTTCGGGCTGGGGGCGGAATGGTGGCATACGCTTGCGCTTTGGGCGGGCGGTCAAGGAAATGTGTGTCCTCGTCGAGAGTGTGTGCCGAGGAGGAGCCGCGGGCGTAGCTATATGCGTACCCGCGACCATAGTACGTGCTCGACCCAATGGGGCTCGAAGGTGGCATGACCTTGACGGTGTCGAGGCGAGAAGGGTGGATGGGTGAAGTCGAAACTGCAGTGGGAGATGACGGCGGGGATGAGGACATGGAGAAAGAGCGCGAAGGAGACAACGACGGCGAAGGGGGGACGAGGTCGTTTGGGCTGAGGTAGTCGTCCTGCCCGAAGCTCTTGCGCCTAAACTTCAAGGGGAGGTTGGCAAAGTGTGGGGGGCGATGGATGGGAGCGGGTGTGGACCGCGTCGGAGGCATCGCGGCCTCGAGGGCGGAGAGGGAAGGAGATGTCGGGGCGGAGGTGATAAGGGCGCGAAGCAAGTTGGAGAGAGGCAGGCGCAGAGCCGCGAGCAGAGCTCGGTCAATTGGCCACGTGCGGTTCTCAACAGCGCGCGACCGCGTCTGTTTGTCCCTGTTGTCGCGTCACGCGTTTCGCGTCGGGCGCGTCACCTCGCTCGTCATCGATCGGCTCCGGCGCCAGCCTGGTCTCCGGCTCCCGGTGCGGATGTTCTCCCACATGTTTCTAAGTACAGTACTTGTTACTTGGCGTAGACGCTTATAAATCTCTCTCTGTTTCCCTGCTACCCTCAGCTCTTCACTTGCCCCCTCGCATCGCGCATTCTCCACCACCAGACATCCCGCCATGCCGCGCACCGCTGAGACCGCCAGTTTCAAGGTACTTCGCCCCCTCGCACACTCTCGCGCAGAGCAACCAGTTGAGCGTCGCGCTCGCAGTTCAACCACACCATGATCCGTGTCAAAGATCCTCAGGCCTCTCTCAAGTTCTACACCGAGGTGTGCAACAACCCTTTCTTCCGCTCCGTCCACGACTGACAAGACTGCCCGCAGGTTCTCGGCATGGACCTCGTCTCCAGTACGCTCCCCGCCCCCGTCGTTCTCACCCACCTCTCCTACCCTCCTCCGCACAGAAACCGAGATGCAGACCTTCACGCTCTACTTCCTCGCCTTTGATCACGGCCAGGGCACGACGCCCGAGAACCGCTTCCAGCGCGAGGGCATCCTCGAGCTCACCCACAACCACGGCACCGAGTCCGACCCCAACTTCGCCGGCTACGCGAACGGGAACTCGGACCCCGGCCGCGGATTCGGCCACATTGCGATCACCGTCGACGATATCGAGACGGCCTGCGCGCGCTTCGAGGCCCTCGGGGTCAAGTTCCAGAAGAAGCTGAGCGACGGGCGTATGAAGAACATCGCGTTCATCCTCGACCCCGATGGGTGCGCGTCTGTTCATTTGGCGTGTGGGAGGCTTATGCGCTGACATGGAATCCTAATTTAGGTACTGGGTCGAGATTGTTCCCGGCACTTACAGGCCCAGCCCGTGAACGAAGTGTTTAGCATGAAACAATGTACCAGAAGCAGCAGCTCGGCTTGTACGTCTAGCCTTTGTATGATTATCCTGCTTCTATGTGCGCATTTCTTCGTGGTGTAGCCCGTCGAGCTTCGTCGTCGTCGCGCAGGTGAGTGTGACGTATGCCTACATCCCGTCGGACGTCCGCTGTTCCCGAGCGAGACACGGTCACGTGTCTAGATACGGCGGAGGTTCGTCACAATCGCTTTGGAATCGGGAGTCTGTGCTAGAACATGCTAACATGAGATTTTTACTGGCGTAGACGACACGTAATATCCTCGTTCATTGGACCACATTCTCATTTCGACTTGACTCGTCTGGAAGCTGGCATCTCCTGTCATGTCGGAGCATCGGCATGCACACACACGACCGAGCACACACAATCCTCCCATCTATCGACGCCCATCCAAAGGGATTGACTAATGAATGCATCCCACTGCAGCTGGGCAACGGCCTGGACGGGGGTCCGTGTCGTATTTGTCTTCCTCATCTACGGCAGTTGGAAAGGCGTGTGTGGCCGAAAGAGTGTAGTCTCAATGGGGGGTGCGTGTGCGCATCACGTTCAGACGTCGGCGTGCGGAGGACACTCACCGCTCGCCAACAGGACCTCCTCGCATATCTGTATGTTTGAGGCTTGCGGTCAAAAAGGCCGGGAGAGACTCCGTCCAAGAGAGTCACTATGATCCCGGCTTTGGGAGAAGGTATCAGCCCCTCGCGACGTTTCACAGAACGTATGGAGGCGCAGATGAAGGCCCTGTCGATCCGACGTCCATCGAATGGCACGACGCGATTAACAAGGTCGTGCGGCTTGAGCTCGTCGCAAGCAAGACTACTGCAGTAGCTTCTGTTCCCTAATCCGTTTGCCGGGCCATGCGTGAATTGGACGCTTGCAACATCTATGGACTTTGCGGTCGTGTGCTGTTGTGCGTTTTTATATAGGATGGCATGCGGCTGAAGCTGTGCAGACGAGCCTGGTAGACGATCAAACAGCTGAGGCGTGTTGTCGCCAGTAAGTAAGCACAGAATACCCAAAACACCCTCGGACTGGAATCTGGCACGTGGTGTGTCTTATGTCAGAGCTTCAACGTGCGAGCGCACACATACGCCTACTATCGATTGGCGACTTGGCGAGTGGGCCCTTCTCCAGCCATCGTCATGACCGGCCACGGACCCCCCATTGGCGTTCCTCGCTCTCCTCTCTTTGAACCAACAGTCGTTTTCGCCCCACGGCCACGGCTACATCCACCTCCAAGCACGCGGTCGCAGTCGTCGAGATGATCTCGGCACGCGTCACCCAGACGTAGCCGTGAGTGGGAGTCAGGCTCTCTACCACGCACCAGCGCACGAGCTGAGACTCTGCACCCGGCTCTCCGCCGTCGCCGCCTTGTCCAGCCAGCCCCCTATACAATCCGGCCCCACTGGAGTACGGTTCTGGAGAGAACTTGGGCTCAGGTGGTGAGTGGTCGAAGAGGTTGTCTTGGCTTTTACAGCGGAAGCGCTGATCACCATGTCTCCGTTCGTGTCCTCAGCTGCGCAGCGGCCAGGGCGGTGGCCCGTGCCCCACATCGTACTCGTCTACGGCGGCTGGAAAGGCGCCTGCAGCCGAAAGAGCGCCGCGAAGGCGGGACGCGAGGTGCGTGCCCCCGCTGCTCCGTGTACTCAAGCACTCATCGCCGCTTGCAGGACCTCCTCGCATACCTCTTCGAGGCGCACGTCTGGCAGCCCACGGCCCCAGGCGAGGCGTTCAAGAGGGACGCGCACTACGACCCCGAATTCGGGCGGAAACACGAGCTCCGCGCCACGTTCCACAAGACGTACGGCGGCGCGGACGAGGGCCCCGTCGAGCTCACCGCTGTGGGGTGGGCGGACATGATCGACAACGTCGTGCAGCTCGAGCTCGTCCCGAACGAGACTGCTGTCACGGCGGGGCCAGCCTCGTCATCACTCTCGCCCGCGGCCTGATGTGCGATTGGGGAAGCAAGGTGCAGGTTGCGACTCGCGAGCGTAGTCGTAGGAACTACGTAGACAATCCAGAGGTCATGTACATCAGTCAATGCACGCGCTCTGACGTACCAGCACCGCGAGCTGCCCAAGCACAAGTGGCCCACAGCAGCCCACAATCTCGCCCACAAAGTAAAAAAGATCCAGATGTACAACTGCTTCTATTTGTGGGACGATCCAGTGACGCAGTACTTGATACTGAAACATGTATGCAACGGGCGGGGGACGGGCGACTAGATCTTTGCACAGTATAACGGGGTGGGATGATGCAGAGCAGAGAGGACTGAGGGAGCGTATTAGACGTAGATTACCTGTGGGGAAGAAGGAGAGTGGGGAGGCGAGATCACAAATCGCGGATCGGCTCGGGGGGTGAATGAAGATGGGGAGAGGAGCATGCGTAGCAGCAGTCTGATAGAGGATTGGATGAATGGATGGATGGACGGATGGACGGACGGGAGAAGGAGATATGTGCAGGATGGGTGGATGGGGATTGAGGCAGGGATGTGAGTGCGATGGTTCGAGGACAGTAAACCCAATCACGACCAAAGGATGAGCAGAGGGACGAGATGCGTGGCAGTGAGTGGAAGCTCGCAGACAGGGTACAGATGAGGTAGACGGAGACGACAAGGGGAATCATTGAGCAGGATATCGGTAAGGTAGAATCCAAAGTAACGTCGAGACAACTACTGTCGCCGCTGCGCCTTGCTGGTCGGGTCTGGCCCTTCAGTCGGATAGACCGCCGCTGAACCGCGAGGTCAGTTTGCTCGACAGGAACCTCCGCAGAAGCGCGAGTCTTGCGCGTCCGCGAGCTGAGCACAGGAGCCACCGCCGCCCTCCGCGCACCGCTACGGCCCCTGCGTCCTCCCCGAGCAGGCACCGGGGACTCTCCGTTTTCGTGGATCGCGGGCAGCTCCGTCCCCTCGTCCACGGGACGAGGCGCCTTTGCGCTTCCGCGACGTTCCCGGGGTGACGGGAGGGGGCATGTTCTCCTGGTCGTCCTCTTCTGCGGCGTCGTCTTCCTCCGCGTCTTCAGCCGCCGCCCACGCACGCATCTCCTGCGACGGGCTCGGGAGGTCCTCGCCACGGCGCTGAGCATGGCGGATCACGTCAACACGCCGCTGCAAGCGCGATCCGTGACGGCCGAGGCCTTGGTTTCTGGCACTGGCGAGAGGTCGTCCTCCTCTTCTTCCTCACCGACCTCGGGAGTCTGTCGACCAGTCTCGACGGGATCCGAATCCAGGGCCATACCGTCCGAGCTGAGGTCCGCGACGGACGCCATGGACGCGTCCGCGGGGAAGTCGACCACTGCGCGCGCGACGGCGGGTGGGGGTGTGGAAGACGACAGGGCTTGAGAACGAGCAACGGCGGGGGCGACTTGGGCAGCCTGGGCGAACTCAGCTGTTTGACGGCGATAGTGCTCCCTGATAAGCCACGGGTGAGTGCGCGCATCGCCAGGGACATGCGCTTGGTAGGGTCGATTTCGAGAAGACTCCCGAGGAAGTCGATGCCTAGTCCGCAACAGGGTCAGTTCCTGATGGCGACACGCGAGGGTGAAAACGTACAGTCTTCGCTGACGTTCTTCTCCCGGATATAGTTCCATTGAACGTTGCGGTTGGCAATGCGAGTTTTCATGTCGATATCCTGATCCTCGTCGAAAGGGTTGCACATGGCGATCCTGAGCACGCGTGGTCAATTACATACAATGCTAAGAAGAGCA
>NW_025954463.1:0-30803 GCF_022376455.1 Epithele typhae | reverse complement strand
TTACGCATTATTCCTCATTTCCTACTTGGTGACATCTTCTGATACTCTACACAAACGGAGATGCATACTATACGCACGTACCCTCCAAGTTTCGTATTCATACATCCAGTGGTTCTCGAGATATTCGTTACTTTACGTTGTGGCACTGCAGCAGCCGCTTTAGGCAGCTGCTCCAGCATCTACGCAGATCCCTGCTCCTGGACTAGGGTTTTGCTCCGCATTTTTCACCAGAGGCTGGGTGGGCTCTTTCCTTAGCTTCTCACCACAGCCTCTATGTTCGTCTTTGTATATCCCTGGTCCCCTATTCGATATAGCTTCTCACCACAGCCTCTAGAGTGCGTGTGGGATCTTCAGAAGTCGCCAGAGGCCCAGGATTAAACACTGTCACCCCCCAACCAATTAGCGCATTTTACAGGCGCACAAGACGACCCTATCGCCATGTGGAACGCCCTCGAGGCCGCACACGTCAAACACCGCCCTGGTGCGCGATTTAACGCGTACAACGTGCTCTTCTCCATCTGCAAGGAGGAGAACGAATCGCTGAGTGCGCTGACATCGCGCATCGAGGAGGGCATGCACTGTGCAGAACCTGCGCAGCGCGAACTTCACCCTCGCTTCCCTGGACGACGAGCTGCAGAGCATGTGAATCATCCAAGCGCTGCCCGACGCGTTCACATCGTTCATCGATGCGCTGCCGCTGAAGGACAACCTCAGCAAGGCCGACATCCTCGACGCCTTCTAGAACTACGAGTTGCACCACTCCCAGCCCGCGTCTTCGTCCCCTGCGTCGTCCACTCCGCTCTCTGCGTCGTCTGCCCCTGTCACATGCGAGTTCTGCGGCATCCCGAACCACACCATCGCCCAGTGTTTCAAGTTCCAGGCGGCGAAGAAGGAGGCTCAAAAGCTACGCCCTGGACGCAGGGAACGCGCGAACAAGGCCGACGCTTCGTCGCCCGGCCCTGCGCCCAAGTCCGACGCTCCTAGCGCGACCGAGTTCGCAGGCAACGCAAGTCTCTGCTCCCCCTCCCCACTGTCGCATCTCCAGCTCGATGCTGATGTGCGATGGACTGCAGACTCTGGGGCCACGTCTCATATGACTCCCCATCGCCACTGGCTGCGCAACTACGAGCCCCTGCGCGTCGCGATCCGCCTAGCGGACAATCAAGTCGTCTACTTGTCGGGCGTTGGGTCGGTAGTCTTCAGGCCGGTGCTGGGAGGGCGCGATGCGCGCGATGTTGAGTTTACAAGAGTCCTACATGTCCCTGCGTTACGAAACAACCTCCTCTCTGTCCTATTCCTCACCAGACGCCGCGGTTTCACTGTCATGATTGGCTCGTCGCGCATGGAACGGCTCGACGCTCTTCGCTGCCCCTATCGCGGACAGCAACATCGCCTACCTCGCCGGCACCACTGTGCCCCTCCCTCTCGCACCAGCTGAATGCGCTGCGATCACATCCACCCTGCCTCTCGACGAGCAGCTGTGGCATCGCCGCTTCGCCCATTCGCACATCGACGGTGTGCGCAAGCTCCACACGCAAGAACTCGTCACTGGTCTCACCCTGAAGTCGTCAGCGCACCCTGAGCCACTGTGCGAGCCCTGTCTCGCAGGCAAGATGCACGCCAATCCATTCCCTTTGTCGTCCTCGTGAACATCGACGCGTGGCGCCCTCATTCACACCGATCTGAAGGGACCAATGTCCAAGCAGACGCACCAGGGATACAAGTACTGGCTCATCTTCGTCGACGACTACTCGCGCTATCGCGTCGTGTTCCTGCTCAAGCGCAAGGACGAGACGTTCGCTGCGTTCAAAGCCCACGTCGCGTGGTTCGAGACGCCTGGCCAACAGATCCGCTGTCTGCGCGACGACAAGGGTGGTGAATACATGTCCAACGACTTCAACGCGTTCTGCATCGATCGGGGCATCAAGCGACAGCACTCGACGCGCAACAGGCCTCAACAGAACGGGGTCGCTGAGCGCACGAACCGCGTGCTCGCTGATGGTGTCACCACAATGCTGTCCGAGTCTGGGCTGCCCCAGATGTTCTGGGGCGAAGCCGTCCTCTCCCTCGTTCACGTGCTCAACCGTTCGTTCACCTCTGCGTGTCCAGACGCGACGCCGTACGAGCTGTGGCATGGACGCAAGCCGGACGTATCGCACCTGCGCGTTTGGGGCTGCACTGCGTATGTGCACGTCCAGAAGGACAAACGCAATGGTCTATCTCCTCACATGGAGAAATGCGTCTTCATTGGCTATCCACAGGGCATCAAGGGCAGGCAATTCTACGATCCACTCAGCAAGCCTGTCACCATGAGTGAACACACCGAGTTCAACGAGCAATACTTCCCTGGCCTCAAACAGCCGTCCACTCGACCCACTCTCCCTGCCCTTCCTATCGCTCCTCTGCTGCTGCTCGACGACTTCGACGACGCGCCTGGGCCTGTGCATCCTGTGCCACATCAGGGGGGTGTTGTGCCGCCTTCTCCGGAGCCTGCTGTTGATCAACCCCAAGATGCGCAGGAGCCTGAGATCGAGGTCGATTTGCACGACGCTCCACCTGCTGGCCCTGCGCCGCGCGAGGACTCTGTGCCGCCTATCGCGCCTGTCGCGCCTGGCCCTGCACAGCGCAAACGCGCTCCCAAGGGAGCTGCTCCCACCCGCACAAGCTCACGCGTCTCTCGCCCACCGCAGCCATACTGGATTGTCCCTCGCAGCGAACGCGCAACCCCTACGCCTACCTCCTCTCCATCTCCTACTCTGGCGTCATCTCCAGAGCCGCATCCATCGCGCGAGCCTACGCCAGGCTTGTGGGATGCACGCGAACCGTCTCCTGCGGTCCCGGACCCAGACGAAGACGAGTACGACTTCGAGAACGACTACACAGTCACATATGTGTTCGAGCAACCTGAGGAGGAGGGATCGCCGAGGAGTTCTGCGCTTCCGCCCACGCATCCGATCCCGACCTACGCCGATGCAACATCGCGTCCGGACACCGCGCAATGGATAGACGCCATGCGCGAGGAGATCGAGGCTCACCACGTCAATGGCACCTGAAAACTCGCACAGCAACCCAAGGGCAAGCGCGCCATCGACTGCAAGCGCAATGCTGACGGCTCTATCGAACACTACAAGGCCGGCTGGTCGCGAAGGGCTTCTCTGAGCGTCCTGGCTTCGAGTACGATGAAACCTACGCCCCCACACCCCGTTTTGCTGCGCTACGACGCCTACTCGCCCACGCTGCACTCAAGACATCACATCACTCCATCGATATCTCGCACGCATGAGATCTACATGAAGCAGCCTCCCGGGTTCCGTGAGGGGAGCGATGTGCTACGCCTCGTCAAGTCGCTGTACGGTCTCAAGCAGAGTGCACGGGTCTGGAACAAGACGGTCGATGCTGCGCTCCTCGCGCTGGGCTTTGTGTGCGTTCGCGCAGATGCCTCGTTCTACGTCTATGAGCGTGACGGTGTCACGATCTACCTGCCCATCTACGTCGACGATATCACCCTCGTTTCGCGCTCACAGGAAGCCATCGACCGCGTCATCCACGACCTGAAACACCTTCAAGCTGCGCAATCTCGGTCCACGACGTTCCTTCTGGGCATGCAGATCCTTCGCGATCGCCCCAACCGCGTCCTGCAGCTCTCTCAGCGGCAGTACATCCTCGATATCCTCGAGGAGTACGGCATGTCCACCTGCAACCCTGTGTGCACTCCCATGGATCCTGGTGTTCATCTCAGCACGTCTATGTCGCCCCAGACTGACGAGGAGCGCGAGGAGATGCGAGGTGTCAAGTACCTTTCTGCAGTGGGTTCTCTCATGTACCTTGCGCAGTGCACGCGTCCGGACATCGCCTACACCGTCGGCGTCCTCGCACGGTTCTCCTCGAACCCAGGGCCTCAGCATTGGAAGGCGGTCAAGCACCTGCTTCGCTACTTGCGCCACACTGTTGATCTCAAGCTCACCTATCGCCCTGACCCCTCTGCGACCTCGCGCTTCACGACGTACACCGACGCGGACCATGGCGGCGACAAGGACACTGGCAGGTCAACTGGAGCATACCTCGTCATCCTAGGCTCTGGCGCGATCTCTTGGAGCAGCAAGCTGCAGCCCCTCGTCACGCTGTCGACCACAGAGGCCGAGTTCGTGTCCGCTGTGGATGCGGGCAAGGAATCTGCTGGGTGCGCAACATGCACGAGGAGATGCGCATGCCGTTGGACGCCGCTTCGCCTCTGTTCATCGACAACCAGTCTGCACTCTCTGTAGCGAAGAACCCGGAGCACCACGGCCGCATGAAGCATCTCGACTTGCGCTTCTTCTGGCTGCGCGACAAGGTCAATGATGGCGTCATTGCACCGTCGCATCTGCGCACAGACGAGATGCCTGCAGACCTGCTCACCAAGGCGTTGGCCGTGGCTAAGGTGGAGCAGTTCCGTCGCATGACTGGGCGCATTTGCGCTTCAGAGCGCTGCAGATGCGTGCAATTAGGGGGTGTTGAAGTTGGTAATTCCACGCATGATTCGTCATTTTCTATTCTGTGATATCGTCTCATACTCTACACACACGGACATGCATACTATACGCACGTACCCTCCAAGTTTCGTATTCATACGTTCAGTAGTTCTCGAGATACTCGCTACTCTATGTCGTGGCACTGTAGCAGCCGCTTTAGGCAGCTGCTCAGGCGTCTACACAGATCCCTGCTCCTAGACTAGGGTTTGCTCCGCATTTTTCACCAGAGGCTGGGTGGGCTCTTTCCTTACCTTCTCACCACAGCCTCTATGTTCGTCTTTGTATATCCCTGGTCCCCTATTCGATATAGCTTCTCACCACAGCCTCTAGAGTGCGTGTGGGATCTCCAGAAGTCGCCAGAGGCCCAGGATTTAACACCCTGAGCCCACTCCCTTGACGAGCCTCAGCCTGTGCCGTGCATCCTCTCTCTTTACCTTCACCACATCCGCTGTGTGCCTGTCTGCACAGACATGGCATCACCTCACATCCACATCCGGCCTGACCTGCCCCTCTTCTGGCGCTCAATGGGTGGCAAGGCCTTTGGACGGGTGGCCCATGAGGTTCAGGAATGGCACCAGCAACACTCCATGCAGCCTGGAAAGCTGATAGATGTGTGAGTATGTACCAGATAGTGGCCCGCTTGCGTATTTTTTGATTGATATTTGCGCGTTAGACGATCGTGTCACTTCGCTCATGTGATGGGGCAGAGCAATATCGTTAGCTGGAACTGGTTCGCGTCTAGAGTACATTCTCCCGTGCAGACAAACGAATAATCCGGCGCCTCTTGACGACGTGCTCCACTTCCTCATCAAAGACGATGCATCCCTCGCTGCCCGTTAACACCATCAGCCCGTGGAGTACGCGGTAAAGCACGAAGATGGCGTTGTCTTGTAGAACCACTGCGAACAGCGGCGCGTTGGTGAAGGGAAATTTTGAGCTGCTGAGGGTGCGCGCGAGCGTTCGATGGAGGTTGGCTTGGAGGTCCCACGAGCATCCTCGCAAATTGATGAATAGAAGGAAGGGGCGGTATTGGATGGCGATGGGGAGCCGGAGGAACACCATCACAAAGAGGAGATTGGCGTAGCTGTAGGCCTGGAGATGATGCCACTTTCCGAGTCAAAACAGAGCGTTGAAGGAGTTGTCGTAGCCAATGGAATTCGGTGCTAATTCGGGGTTGCATGTAGCTTCCCTCTGCTAGCAAAAGGAATGCCCTCGGCCCTAGAGAGTGTCTGGCACTAGATTGGGAGAGCTGCTGGAGACGAGGAGCTGAGAGACTGTCAGACCCATGTCGAGCGAATTAGATAACGTCTTACCTTGCCTGAATGGCACACAACAAAATCGTCGAGTAGCATGTTGTGATGCGACGTGGAAATGGAATTGAGTTGCGGGGGTGGGGGCATCTCAGAGGCGCAGCCGCTCTTAGGCATGGGAGGGGAGGGAAGCCTTGGCACAGGTACCATCAGGAGTGACGGCTCTTCCCAGCACTTGCGATAGCGACGGCCATCAAAGCATCTGTTACCATATTGAGCCGGTGTCAGCTAATTCCGTTAGCATCATTGCCAACAGGCACGGCCTCAATGCGCAAATGCTGATGATCCGGGGCGTCTGACAACGACCATTGGCTGCGACGCGTTTATAATAAGCCGCCATGTAGCTTGGCTCCAGAGCTGGCCGATTAAGGTCCCACGCCTTTGATAGGGCGGGAAGATCCTAGGGAAGTGCCTTGGAGCAAGGTACCTCCACATGGGCTGTCCCGTCAATTGTTCTAGAATCAGCGCTTAAAGTGGGGGCAGTGTCGAGGGACAACATACAAGAAGGGGACCGACTGCCGCCTCCATCAACGATCATCCATGCTCTACTCCACACCTCGTCGCAATGCTCCCAGTGCCATCAATGGCAACCCTGTCTGCTTCCTGAGGCGCCGAACCGCCTACGTCATCTGGAAAGTCGTGGGTGCCCTTAGTTTGGTAAGTGTCAAGCAATCCGATTGGGCCTTTGACTGATTGCCTCACAGATCGCTAGAAAGCTTGATAGCGGGGCACGCAAACTCCCACAGCCCTGCGTCTACAAGAAGCACGCAGCTAGGTCGTTGTCCCCTCCCATCGCCATCGCCATTGGCATTGAACCTGAAAGAAGGCTTTACCAACTCAGAACCCCAACAACGGATTCTTGGTCCTGGATGGGGTGAAGACCTACCAGGAGATCGTTGAGACCAGCGTGGGAGGGGGGGGTATAATCTTTAGCTGTATCGCATCCTTTCCGTAAAATATAGTGCCACTCAGATTGAACAGGCGGATGACCTCAATGTTCAAAAGACGCACTGCCGCTGCGCGAGCGGAAAGGAAGGGGAGTTCAAAGAAACTTTTCTTTCACCCCTGAAATGATCATCATCGAGTTGCTGGAATGGAAGGATGGCCTTGGCGGCAATATCGTGCGACAAGAGCTCTTTCCCAGGTGACCACAAGGTGCCTGACAGCGGATACGTACCTCGGTGATAGCTTACACGTCTAAGCACTCCCCTGATGTGCATGGCGAGCCCAATGGTGGGCCATCAGTCCTTCAGCACGTTACAAAGCTGACCTATACACAGAACAACATGAACCTGCCCGAGACCATGGCAGCCGGCACCGAGTTGCCCGACGTTGAAGAACAACATCAGGAGGTACATCGACTGACATTTCGCACTTGGCTTTCACTCAATTTTTGGCAGTGGCCATTGAGCGTGATCACGCCAGAGGAGTTGCTGTGGCCACCAGTCGTTCATCGCCAGATCAACCTTTCCCTCACCAGCATGGACAAAGTCGCCTTCGTGGGCGGTCTCATAGACCACCACAAGGGTAAAGCGCCACATTCGTTAACCGCCATCTTGGAGGCGGCAGCAATGATGAACATCATCAAAGTCGACGTTGTCCGTCTAGGGGACAGAAACTTCATCGTTGCGCGATACAAACATTCGTTCCAGACAATCATTTCCCCACACAGACATTGGCGTGAGCTCATCACACATGAAGTTGTGGGGCAGCCACTCATCATACAACAGCCGACCAACAACGCTTACTTGACGACGTGCGATAAGGTGATTGCAGCGCTTTGTGGCACATGACTGCTGGCTAACTGTCGAGCAGCTCATGACCTTGTTGGAGGTCGTAAACACACTCATTGAAAAAAATGCTACTGCAAAGTTCATCGTCGAGTGCGCGGACATCCCGTCTCTGGTCGCGTGGGTGAGCAAACACAAATCCTGCAAGACGACCGTGGTTCTGGTCAGATCGGGGGACCTGGCTCAGAGCGGGATCAAAGTTTTTTGTGACTACATCGCCAACACGGGTGCAGCCCCTGAATGGGAAAAACGCGTCCTCCTTCTTCTGTCCTTCGACCTACACGTGATTTGCCAGGCGATCCCTATGCACGGAGACCTGTGCTTCAGCATGGATATTGCTAAAGCAAGTGTTGTGCGCAATTGACCATCTTTTAACCTCCGGGCTTACGATCTTCGCCATTGGGTTCAACGCCATCAACTTACCGCTCATATTCACAAAGTACGGCGTTGGTGTGCCAGCGACTGTTTTGCCGCCGGACGAAGTGCCAGCAACCAATCAGTGGGTCTTATCAGCCAGGCACTGTCGCTCACTCGCGGCAAACGAGGTCCTCATCAGGGTGGCCAAAATGGTCAAGACCTCCAGCACTACCGTCGGTTTTACTTGGTCGTACGCGTACGATCTCAATGGCGAATACAACTACGTCACTGAGGACGACAGAATCCAACCCCTCAAAGGGGGTGACGGTGGGCTCGTTGCGCTCGCTCAAGGCACCCCAGGTGTCGTGTCAAAGACTTTCGACATTGTCATCTCGGATCGCCCTGTCAATGACCTTCACGCGTTCCAGTGCCGTCTTGCAGGAGCTGACGTCCCGTTCACCTTCCACAACCCATCGCGCAGCATTTCAGCAACTGGCCCTAGCCAGGTGCGCAACTCATTTAACAGAATACCTCCTCTGTACTGATATGGATCGAGTCAGAGCAACTAATATGTCTGCTCGAAGCCTTGAATGTGAACGCAGCGTAGAGGTAGCCCTCACGGTTCTCACCAAGCACTCGTGATCGTCAAGATTCTCTTTGCTACACATGTCCATGTACGGGTGAGGAACGTAGGCGGCAATGTATTAGCTTTCCACATGCGGCAGCATCTTGGACTAAGAAAGCCTTCTCGATACAAATACTCGAAGTTGCATAGTGATCATCATCCATGCGGCATAGAATGTCATAGCAAGCCCTAACCTTTAGGCAGTTGTTGTCAATGTAGTTACGGAACATATGCCTGTTGGCAAATGAAATTCTACTCCAATATCGTTGTCAGAATCAGTTTATTCTATAGCTCACGGCGATGAGAACATGGCTACCTAGATAGGCGGGGCATTTTCTGCAGCGTGAGAGTATCCCACATGCGGATAAAACTACAGCACTTGTCTCTGTTGAGGTCGTGCCCATCGTCGTCGATCACGATGGTAAACCACTTGTGGTCACTCGAGCTCGTGGTCAAAACGACGACGAGTTTGATGTCGGCACCCAACTAATTCTCGCATACCCAGCTGTCGTTACCTGACGACGCAGCCTCTCATGAATCCTCACCCTCTGAATCCCAGCCATCACCAAGGTCCCAGTCTCCCACCGTCTCCTGCAGTATCCGAAGGACCGTACCTAGTTGCCACGGTTCCCCACCCGGCGCCTCAATGGCTGGCCGTGACGCGTTCTCCAACTGCCAGCCATCGCCGAGGTCGCAATCCGCCGCCAGCCGCAAGACCGGCGCAATTCAGCACGGTTGCTGGGGCTCCCACTCCAGCACCAGGCTGTCTGACCGCGCTGCAAGATCGACCGGGGGAATGAGGCAAAGCCCGGGCCTCGGCGTAGAGATGGGGAGAGCGGTGGAGGTCTTCTTAGCAACAAGCCAAAGGCCATGCGTTCCAAAACCGGGATGGACGAGAACTGTAGTGAATCTGTTCAGATTCTCGTTCCATCCCAGCTCAAGCGGATGGAATGATGATTTGGGCAGGCAGGAAGCATGGACGGAAACCAGTTGCAAAAAATCCCGCCACGTGGGTGAGTCCACGTTTACAGCAAGCCGCAGCTACAAGAGTTGTGAGCATCCAGCGTCAGGACACTGACTAAAACTTACCGATGATCGCCGCCGGACCAACTTGTAGGTCTGACTCGCTCCAAGGAGGCGGTACAGGTTGTACACTGCGTTGAGGAAGCGAAGGCAGAATATGAGTAGGCCCCAAAGGCGCGTGTGGTACACAGAAGGCATCGGGGAGAGGATGTAACACGCAAGGCCAAATTGCAGCACTAAAAGTAAAGGCTTGTCCCCGGCCTTGCGCGTAGCACCTTATTCGGCTCTCTCTGGAAGCCATGTGTTAGCTTTGTAAGTGCTGCTAATTACCAATACCAGGCCTGTCAGCGGCCCCCGACGCAACAATATTGCCGATGACATTGACCTTGGCCCTAGTTGTAACTGCTCCCGATCGAGTCATGGGTCCAGCTGCCGCTGCGTGAGGGCCAGAGCACACCTAAAGACCGGTTCAGCCAAGCTTTCACACGACATGACAGTCTCATGACGAATAATGCATCACCAAACGGGACGCCGCAAACCACTCCTTATCGCAATTACTCCCGTTTGAGTCATGGGTCCCTGCCGGTGCAGGGAATCCGCTCACCCCGCCACGACCTCCCGCAGCACGTCTTCGCCCACTGCGCGGTGGGAGCCAAACGGGTCGCGAGCCGACGTGACCTATTGCTCAATGGCATAAATTTCAACGCCAGCACCGCGCCAGAAGGCCCATTGGTAGTATCAGCGATCAGCTGACAGTCATCTGACTGGGAGGTCTACTGATTGTACCAACTCACCGCCAGTTTCTGGAGGTGATGACATTAATGCTGCAGACACCGACATTTCACGATGGCCACCTATAAGGCAGCATTGTGAAGTCAGAGATTTCACTCTCAAGATCTGCTCCCATCATGAGCGACGCTTTCGAGATACTGGTACGCTGAACAACACGTTCAATTTCGTAGATTCATTTTCCCGGCAGCGCCAAAACATCGGTGTGTTGCAGGCGCTTTGTGAGGCTAACCTGAATGAGTTGCCAGGTCTGTATGTTGAACTGGGTGCTACACCAGCTAACAGCATTACGATTAATGAGGTACGAATGAATCGTTCTTTATGGGGTGGGCTCTGGCTACGACACGCGACACCCTCAAAATGCTAGTCGTGGGAGTATTTTTCGGATTCCGCTTACCTCTGATTAGCACAGCCACTTGCCACACATAGGATTTTTACTTACTGCCATCACCCTACTCCGGGGTTAGGGTTGCTCTCTAGGGTTCCAATAGCCGCTGGGTTTGCACTGCCACCTCTGGCCTATGCAGTTCTGGTCTGTATGCTCTAAGGCCGATGTTATTGCCTACTATTAATAGTACCTATGCTGTATAGTAGTTCTAGTTACCTGCTAGTACTATTACCTATGTGTAGTTGCCTACTAGTGTTATTATCTATGCTCTATAGTACTACTATTGCCTCCAGACTGGAGTTGCTTACTATGTCAATGTCTTGGATGCTGGACTAAGATAGGCACTCTATAGTACTTATTGTCACCTGCTATTACCTTTGCTACTCTGGCCTTGCCTACTGACCTATTCTAAGTTGCTACAGTGTTTAAAGTCACTACTCCAGTCTTACATATTGTCCTGTTTGAAGTTACTAGTGTTGCATGTTGAAAGCTACTAATTTAGCCTTAGTTGCCAGTCTATTAAAAGGTACAAGTGCAGCTTTATTTGGTAGAAGTGGGCTATTACTGGCCTTACTCACTGCCCTATTCAAACTTACTAATCCAGCCTTACTACTCGAGGTAGGATCTACTAGCCAGACTGATCCACCCTACCCTAAAGTATACATATGACTAGCAACTATTGAACACTTGAGAGGTATTTAGATGCTTACCATGCTATTTGGACTGACTATTATATGAGAAGTTACTAGTCCAGATTGTTGAAGCTCAGTAGTCCAGTAATACTTGCACCCATGTTTATCGCTTTACTAGAGCAGTCATTACTTAATAGTGGTTATTGTTACATACTGCTGCCGCAGTCTATGGCTATAGTTGCCCACCTAGACAGTACTTACCACATGGTTCAAAGTTGCTATGTTTACTTGCTGCCTTTCAAAGTTACTAATCAGGTCTTACTTGCTGTCTCATTCAAAGTTGCTACAGCATTCAAACTTGATAGCCTAGCCTTACCTACTAGTGTTATTACTCACTAGTGTTACTGGTCCCGCTTTACTTACTGCCCTTCAAACATACTAGTCCAGGCTTACTTGATACTGTGTTTGAAGCTACTACTAGTCAGTTGCCACCCTGTTCAAAGTTACAAGTCCTGCCTTACTTACTACATTGTTCAGAGGCACTAGTCCGGGTTTTTACTTACTAGTCCAGAGTTTTATTATCACCTCATTCCAAGTTGCTAGTCCAACAGTTCTAGTCTGGGCTGACTTACTACGCTGTTCAAAGTCACTAGTCTAGAGATTGCTTACCATATTGTTCAAAGTTGCGAGTCCAGGTTTATACTTATCACCTTATTCAAAGTCACTAGCATGCTTTACTTACCATTCTTTAAACCTACCCATCTAGGCTTACTTATTGCACCATTCAATGTTGCCAGTCTAGTCTTACTTACCCCTTCAGGCAGCACTTACTGGCTCCTTCAAAGTGTTTACCCTGTTATCAAAACCCTGTCCAGTTAGCTGCTACTACTCTGTTCAACACTTACTAGTTGGTTACACAGCTGCACAGTTCCCTACCAAGATGAAACATGGACTCTAGTTGGCTTCGTAGGGGGATACAGTGAGAATAAAACCTTTAAAACAGGTCTATTCACCCCACACTATCACACACTAGTAGTGGTAACTCAGACAAGGTCCAGAGTAGGTTTTTAGAGCTGCAGTGGTGCTTGGGCATGAGTTTTACAATGTGTACATGCATGGCATTTAGCCTTTTTTGCATCAATCATGATCCAGGGACATGACCATTAAAGGTCTTGGCTTGAAAAAAGTACTACTCAATTTGTATGCTTCTTCTGCAATGATTTCAATTCACTCCAGCACACATCTTGGGCTGGGGGGCAGGCGGTGTGCAAATACTTTTGGGTGTGTAGGCTGTGGCTGTGCAAAAACACGATATTGTGGACACCACTTTTCACGCCTCTGGTGGGACAGGCCTGTGCACTGCCACCCAGATGCCTTTGCCTACTATGTAGGGGAAAGTCGAAAAGCGGCATTTAGAAAGGGGCAAGCTGAGTATATGCTGCCTAGTAAGTGAGTAACCTGGGGTTGAGCAGGGACGCCTCTCACCCTCACGACCTCTGGGTCAAGGCACCTCACCTCTGGGTGAGTTCCCTGGGATTACTTTTGGGTTTCCTCTGTCTCTGAATCATCACTTTGATGTCATAGCTAGACCTCTCATTGTGTGTCCTACTGTCCTCCTACCATGCATTAGCGGGAAGACTGGATGGGGGATGAAGGAGTACAGCCCATGGTTCCTCTACATCTTTGGATGCTGAGAACTATGGAACCTGGCATCTATGCCATGGTTTCTCTTGTTGCTTTGTTGCTTTTCTCTATTTAAAAGCTGTTCATTGGCAGGCTTTCTACTAGAAGTGCTTACTGGAGGTGTATTGATGGTCAGTGTGTGTTTTTTGCTCTTATATTGCGCATTATGGGGGCTAGAGTGTTTCTTTCTGCACTGTCGAGTCGCGAACGACAGGGTGGAAAGGGGAACTCTAGCCCTTGTGCAGATATGGAGCTGTATAGAGTTGTACTGACTTCATTTCTTTACACCTTGGTTGTTTCTCCCTCCGGGGAACCTGCACTGGTGTGCACTGGCCCAAGTCCGGGAAGGGTTAGAATGATGCTTATGTGTTGTATTTTAGCTACTTTGTGTTTGCTTTGTATGCAATGATTGCTTCTCTGGGTTATTCAACTGGTCTGATTCAAGTGTGCAGTTCAGTTGTCTCTATCTAGTTTAGGGCAGGTCAGCTAAGGACTTGGTGGTCTGACTATCAGTAGTAAGTAAGGCTGGACTAGTAAGCTTGAACTAGACAGTAAGTAAAGCCTCACTAGTAACTTTGGGGCTAGTAAGTAAGGCTAGACTAGCAGCTTTGAACAGGCACTAAGTAAGCCTGAACAAGCATGAAGTAAAGCCAGACCAGTAAGCTTGAAAGGTCAGTAAGTAAGGCCAGATGAGTGACTTTGAATAGAGCAGTAAGTAATGCCTGACTAGTAATTTTGAACATCATACCAGCCTTGAACCAGTAAGTTTGGAGGATAGTAAGTAAAGTGAGACTAGTAACTTTGAACGGGATTGTAAGCATAGCCTAGTAACCCTTTGAATGAGGCAGTAAGTCAACCCGGAGTAGCCAGACTGGCAACTTTGAACAAAGCCCAGACTTGTAAGCTTAAATAAGATGTAAGCTTGAATAAGATAGTAAGTGAAGCTGGACTAGCAACTTTGAATGGTGCAACAACTAAGCCTAGGCTAGTTGCTTTGAATGGGGTAGTAAGTAAGCCTGAACAATTATGTTGAAGGATAGTAAGTAAAGCCCGGATGGTGACTTTGAATAGTCTAGTAAGTAAAAACCCGGAGTAGACTTTGAACAATGTGGTAAGTAAGGGTGCACTAGTAATGTTGAACAGCTTAGTAAGTAAGCCCAGACTAGAGCCGTGAACTGACCAGTAAGTAATGCTAGACTGGTAGGAATAAGGTGGTAAGTAAAACTCCAAACTAGTGAGACTTTGAAGAATGCCTAGACCAGTAAGTTTGAACACAACATTGAATGGCAGTCAGTAAGCCTGGATTAGTTGCTATGAATTGGGTAGCAAGTAAGCCTCAATGAGTATGTTTGAAGAATGGTAAGTAAAGCCATGCTAGTGACTTTGAATAAGGTGGTAAGTAAAAACCCGGACTAGCAACTTTGAACAATACAGTAAGCATAGTGACTTTGAACAGTGTAGTAAGTAAGCCCAGACTAGAACTGTGGACTGACCTGTAAGTAAGGCTGGACTAGTAACTTGCAATAAGATGATAAGCAAAACTCCGGACTAGGGACTTTGAATAGACTAGTAAGTGAAAACCCGGACTAGTGCCTCTCAAGAATGTGGTAAGTAAGGTAGGACTGGTAACTTTGAACGGGGTGGTAATAGCTTCAAACACAGTATCAAGTAAGCCTGGACTAGTAAGTTTGAAGGGCAGTAAGTAAAGCCAGACCAGTAACACTAGTAAGAAAGTAAGTAAGACCTGATTAGTAACTTTGAACAATGTGGTAAGTACTGTCTAGGTGGGCAACTATAGCCATAGACTGCGGCAGCAGTATGTAACAATAACCACTATTAAGTAATGACTGCTCTAGTAAAGCGATAAACATGGGTGCAAGTATTACTGGACTACTGAGCTTCAACAATCTGGACTAGTAACTTCTCATATAATAGTCAGTCCAAATAGCATGGTAAGCATCTAAATACCTCTCAAGTGTTCAATAGTTGCTAGTCATATGTATACTTTAGGGTAGGGTGGATCAGTCTGGCTAGTAGATCCTACCTCGAGTAGTAAGGCTGGATTAGTAAGTTTGAATAGGGCAGTGAGTAAGGCCAGTAATAGCCCACTTCTACCAAATAAAGCTGCACTTGTACCTTTTAATAGACTGGCAACTAAGGCTAAATTAGTAGCTTTCAACATGCAACACTAGTAACTTCAAACAGGACAATATGTAAGACTGGAGTAGTGACTTTAAACACTGTAGCAACTTAGAATAGGTCAGTAGGCAAGGCCAGAGTAGCAAAGGTAATAGCAGGTGACAATAAGTACTATAGAGTGCCTATCTTAGTCCAGCATCCAAGACATTGACATAGTAAGCAACTCCAGTCTGGAGGCAATAGTAGTACTATAGAGCATAGATAATAACACTAGTAGGCAACTACACATAGGTAATAGTACTAGCAGGTAACTAGAACTACTATACAGCATAGGTACTATTAATAGTAGGCAATAACATCGGCCTTAGAGCATACAGACCAGAACTGCATAGGCCAGAGGTGGCAGTGCAAACCCAGCGGCTATTGGAACCCTAGAGAGCAACCCTAACCCCGGAGTAGGGTGATGGCAGTAAGTAAAAATCCTATGTGTGGCAAGTGGCTGTGCTAATCAGAGGTAAGCGGAATCCGAAAAATACTCCCACGACTAGCATTTTGAGGGTGTCGCGTGTCGTAGCCAGAGCCCACCCCATAAAGAACGATTCATTCGTACCTCATTAATTGTAATGGCAACATAGATGTGGACACAATTGTTGCCTGTATGTTGGTGCAATTCACCCCTGACCTCATGAACACCTCGCCCAGCTGTTGAAGCAGACACCTTCCCTTGTACACCTTTGTCCATTGACAACTGTGACTCGGTCACTCTAGGGCTCTTTTGGGGCACTGTGTTGCCTTTCTCCCAGACTCATCTGAGGTATAGCCATAGCAATTGAACAAAGGTTATCCACAGGCTCTTCCCAAGCAAAGACAACAATATGGTTTATGGGAGTGAGGGGTACAAGCACTGCCTTTATCTAAAGCATTGGAGACAGCTTATAGTGCACCCATTTATGCCTCACTCCATAATTGTCTACAACCGTGTCAGGGGACTCATTAGCAGTGTCACCTGGCTTCTATTCACCACCAACAACAAGCTCTGGCCCAGTAGATTTAGTCTCTCCAGGGTGACATTCTTAGAGGAGAAGCAAAGAGGAGAAATCAATGTCTAGATATCCACTCTGTGGATCATCATACACTCCCAGTTTCATCACACATTTTTCTATTGCTGATGATGTGCCTGATGGCCCTGCTCGGAAAATCGATGCTCAACTCCTGAATTATGATGATGAGAACCTTCAGTTGCTTCACTATGCACCTAAACCTCACCCTCATAAGAGGCATATGAGTGAATAGCAGTTCTTGATGGTGACATCATTCAGCTTCCAGTAGTCCTGTACTAATTGGAGCTTCCTGTCCTTCTTCTTGACAAAGAAGACTAGAGACACCATAGGGGACTTAGAAGGTACAATGTATTCCTTGTGCATGTTGTCCTCCAGGAACTGATCAAGCTCCTTCTGCTTGTTTAGAGGCATAGTGAAAACCTTGGAGTGGATTGACTCAGGGGCATCAGGCTTAAGGTCAATCACATGGTCATAAGGTTTTGACTCAGGGAGACACTCTAATTTGACCTTAGAGAACACCTTAGTGGGAGGGCCAAACTCACTCTGCTAAGCAGGCACTTAAAGAAGTCATGTAGTTCTACACCAAATTCTACATGTGTGCCATTGTCAACGCTGCCTACTCCACAACTCAGGTACAGCTCATCTACTGCGTCTTGTACACCATCTTACGGGCTTCTTTGCGCTGGGCCTGGAACAGCTCAGACCATACAGTCCTGACGCTAATGTCATTGGACATCTTCAGGCACTTTGAGGGCTGGAGTCTGTGCTCTTCATTGTTGAGGACATGACCATGAACCCTCTCCCATAGGTGAGTGATACCCAGGTTTTGATTATATGTGATTGCAGAAAGGCTGCTTCTGGACCTTGCAGTAGCCAGGAAGGACAGTCGGGTACTACTGATGATGAGCTTGACGGCAATGGGGGTGCATCCATATCATGCGCGATAAAGGGTGTGGTATGAGAGATGAGCTCTTGTACTGATACGCCAAGCCTGCGCTGTTATGCACCAAATTGGTTTGTGCATGGATAGGGTAAAAAGTCGATCAAATAAAGGCTTGGTAAGAGACCAGCGGATCAATCCAGGAAGGGCAGTTTAAGTGCCTTTGACAAACAACACCACCACTTCAGGCAAAGATACCTCCACCACTATAGTCCGCTATGTCTCCAGCTACAACCACCCACTGCCCAACATCCATGGCAACAGAGTTCACACCCCACATGCGAAGAGCTCTGTTGAAGACAATCCAACAAGGCAGCTACATCCGCTTGGTGGTGGTGAGCGCGCACAGCAGCTCACCATATCTACATTACAATGCAGAAACTTGACTGGAAACCACCCTGAACACAGGGAAGATGCTCATACCAGCCCCTGGAAGTGTCTGTTGGTTCACAATCAACCACCAACAGTGGTTCCTAGGCCGGATCACCAGTGTGGGTCAGCATCAGGCCACAGATTATTCTTCGAGTACAGCACCTTCACACGTTCACCTTGGTCGCTCTTTCGGTACCTTATGATGCTTACGAAGGAGAAGACAAGTCAGCTACATGGATTTACGGACTCCACTGTTTACTTCAATGGCAGATACCACGAGTCCCAGACCATGAAAAGCCACTTGCAAGCAGGTTTGCGATGTCTAATTACCTACCATTACTTACAAAACACACAGGAGTTGCAGTTGATGCTAATAACTGTCGTGAGGAGTTGTTGGATGCCTTTCAGGAGATCTATCAGACGGTCAAGGGACTGACAGTGGTAGACAAGCTTCTGGAAAACGCGGAGATTCAGATATAGAAAGGGGAGGAAGAACCAGACCTACCGCCCAGTTAGGATCTCGCGAACACATGTACCTGTGGTATCTTTTTGCCTTTCATGTAAAATCCCATTCTATGGCTTATTGACTGGAGACTCTATCTGGACTTATCTGTGACCGACATTATCGTCACTATCACAGACACCAGGCAGAAAGCAGTCAAAGGTAGAAAATCGGGTGACAGAATAAGAGGGGAGATCTCAGGTTGATCTTAACACCTCTGCACAATTCTGGAATAAATTACCAAACCATTCACCTGACTGGTACTGACCTATACAAGAGACTAAGTAACCACATGACCAAGTCTCTGGTGAGCAGATCAGATAGTGTGCTCAGGAAGCACAGGACGAGGCACTGCACAATAGAATGTACTGGAAAGAAAGGCAGCACATAATCGCACAGGTTCGCATAGCCTTGCAAGTATGACAGATTGTTATGAACACCATGCGTACGCCCACCCTTTTCCTTTCCCCTCGTCATCTCCGTTCTGGACTATGCCTCGCGCCCTCAGGGGCTACTGTAACACCACCCCTATCCTTGCCTCATGCTGCTGTGCAGCCTTGTTTCGGACATGCACGTGCCTCATGGTAACCTCACGGCACGACACCCCCTCACACACCGTTACCATGACTCGTACTGACTCGTATGGACTTGCTGTATACACCTTGTGACCTCACCCCTCGCGCACCGTGGCCTCAAGGCCTTTGTACTTATAAGAGGGACGAAGCAGCATAGCGCTCCCCATCTTTCGACCTCCTGTATAGCTACGTCCTCTGGCCTAGTGCCAATCTACTCTCTTGCTTGCCTTCTACCTCGCTCGCTCGCCAGTCCACTTGATAGTGCACTGTGCTCACTCGCGTCGGCATCAAGAGACTTCTCACAGACATAACCACTCGGTGTCTAGGCCTCGTTCCCGACGGACCTCGGACTTCGACGTAATATTAGGTCGAAAGATTGAACTCTCCACTTATTCAAGTGCAGAGGACCCATCTACCAGGACAGAAGGTTGCGAACTGCTCGATAGCAGAACACAATAAAAGAACAGTCACCACGGACTCCACACAGAACATCCAGGCTCAACAGGATACCCCTCGAGTACCCCTACTCCCCATTATCCTCACACCAACCCCAGAGGAGAGACACGCAGCGCAGCTGCAAGGACCAGAACAGGAGGGCAGCGGCCATACCCTACCCATTGACGAGGAACACGAAGAAACGCTCGTTGCCACATTGAACAGCGGAAGCTTGGACACATACCTCCACACGTTCTCTCGAGCGGTGCAACAAGGAGTACAAAACTTTGAGATACTCGCGGACCACCCACTTCTACTCGCAAGGTTCAACGAAGAAGATTTCCTGGACTTTGGTGGTCATCTTCGCGATCTCGAGAACATCATCAACATACTCCCACAAGTACCAGAAGCGCCGCAGAACGTGCCGAACCACATCCAACTTCCTCTGAACCCCGCCGCTCCCATTCACGTCCTGACGGAAAGACTCGAGTACGACATCAAAGACCTTGAAAACTTTGTCTTTGACCTATCCAACAACCTCGTTCACCCGGAATACCTAGGAAGGCTTCAGGAACTTCAAGAGTTCCGAACTGCACTAGGAGTTATTCAAGACTACTTCCATGACTGAACCAGACACGGCTTGCAAGAATAGAATTCACGCATTCAATACCGACACAGGAAGAGACGCACATCACAACGACAGAGTGTGGGGCAACTGCACGTCAGCAAGGTGCCCCACTAGATACTGGAACTCGCAAACCCTTCCAGCAGGAACAGACGATAAATACAAGGCCTGCGTCGAAGCACAAGAAAGAGCCATCACCAGGGTATTCAGCCAACAGAAACCAATCTTCAAAGCCCCACAGACAGGAAGGATAGGAACTACTAGACGGATAACATCCAGTAGTCAGAACACACCGAAGAGTTCACTACTATCAGTAGCGATCACCCCATTACCAGATCTGTCCGAATCAACCCCTGAAACAGGACCAAGTACACGAGCCCAAGAAAAGACTCCAGCCGGAGAACCCGACAGCAACTTCTCAACTCACGCGCAACCACTTCCAGAAGAAGCATACATGGCCACTCAAACCATTACAGAGCCAGCTGGAATGGCGCAAGACCCAGAGTCAATATCACGACACCCCCCTACTCGCTCTCCGAGAGCATCGGGATTCACCACACCGGAGGATGAGATAGACACCAACAAACCCATAGGACAACAGCTTGAAAGAAAGCGTGAAGACATGGAGGAACAAATACGCAAGATGAAAGAGAAACTAGCCAAAATAGAAGAAGAAAGGGATCAAGCTGATTTTCACTTCCAACACCTCTCAGGAATCTGTCGACAAGCAGTTCCGAGCTATGCAATCGGGAGACCAACGGATGCAGGAGAATCGGCAGCAAGCCTCACCACCATCACACTCCGCCCTCAAGCAATTGTCCTCGACCCCATACCAGAAAGATACAACCCTAGGGGAAGGGATCACTGCAGTCACCAAAGAAGAGACCCAGATGACGAACCGTCAGACGGCGACGGTCCTCAAGATGACAGAAGGGGACGACAATATCCAGACAGAGGGAGACCACAAGGACCCCCTGGAGGAGGAAATAACCCTCCGGGAGGAGGTGGAGGAGACAGATACCAAGGAGGAGGCCCCCCAGGAGGACCGTTCGGAATATCAAGAGGCAAGGGCAAAGTCAAAGTACCAGAAGTATTCGACGGCACCCGTGACAAACTTGATACCTTCGTGGAGTCACTCCTCCTCATGTTCGACGCTCGACCTATCAACTTCCCAGACGATCAGACAATGATCACCACCGCCCTCTCATACATGGAAAGAGGGACTGCAGGAGTCTGGAAGACATCTATTCTACGCAACACATGGGTTAGGAACGCAGCAGGACGAAGACAAGGCTATGGAACCTGGGACAGCTTCCTCAACAAGCTCCAAATAACTTTCGCACCCATCAATGAAACTGTGAACTGACCTGTAAGTAATGCCAGACTAGTAACTTGGAATAAGGTGATAAGCAAAACTCCGGACTAGGGACTTTGAATAGACTAGTAGGTAAAAACCCGGACTAGTGGCTCTAAAGAATGTGGTAAGTAAGGGAGGACTGGTAACTTTGAACGGGGTGGTAACTGACTAGTAATGGCTTAAAACACAGTATCAAGTAAGCCTGGACTAGTAAGTTTGAAGGGCAGTAAGTAAAACCGGACTAGTGACACTAGTAAGTGAGGCCGGACTATTAAGTATGAATGCTGTAGCACCTTTGAATGGGACAGTAAGTAACACCTGATTAGTGACTTTAAAGGGCAGCAAGTAACACTGAGTAAACTAGTGAGTATAGTGACTTTGAACATTATAGCAACTTTTCTAACAACTAATAAGTGTGCAATAGGGCAGTAGTAACTGAGTGAATAGGGTTTCAATAACAGTAGGGAGGGGACAGTCAGTACTGCCTAGAGGAGTAAGTAAGGCCAGGCTAGTAACATTGAACATGGTAGTAAGTGAACCTGAACTAGTGACTTTAACCATAGTAGCAACTATTGACAGGTCGGTAAATAAGGGTGAACTAGTAACAACTTTGAGCTTAGTAAGTAAAGCCAGACTAGTAACTTTGGATCAGGTGACAAGCAAAACTCCGGACTAGACTTTGAATAGACTGGTAAATAAAAACCCGGAGTAGACTTTGAACAATGTGGTAAGTGAGACAAGACTAGTAACTTTGAATGTGGTAGTAAGTAAGGCCAGACCACCAACCGGAATGCAGTGGTACATAAGGCAAGAGTTGACTTATTAAGGTGGTAAATAGAAATCCGGAGTAGTGACATTGAACGGCCTAGTAAGTGAATCTGGACTTGAAGGTTTGAATGAACTAGTGAGTAAAGCCAGACTAGTAGGTTTGAACATGGTAGCAACTTTGAAAGAGCTAGTAAATAAAGCCCAACTAGTAGACTAGTAAGTCTAAATAAAGCAGTATGTGAGGCCAGAGTACTGGCTTTGAATGTGGTAGCAACTTTGTAGGGGTTAGTAACTAATAAAGGGGTACAAGTTAGTGGTCAATAAGCCTGGACTAGTCACTTTGAAGGGCAGTAAGTATGTTGTACTGGTAACTTTGAATAGACTAGCGACTTTGAATATGATAGCAGAGTAGTGAACAAAGCCAGACTAGTAAATTTGAACAATGTGGTGAGTGCTGTCCAAGCAGCCAACTTTGATACTAGTGAGCAACTACAGTTAACATAGAACATAGTCAGTAGCAATAGTGGGAGACAATCACTGCAAAGTGCCAGTTTTGATTTAGTATGTTGGGTATTGGCAATGGTAGTCCTATAAAGAACATGTAAGGACAGTTGTAGACAACTACAACTACTATAATAGCCAATGGTGCAGTTCAGTTGTCTCTGGTGTGGTTTATATGAAATGTTTTAGTAAAGGGCTCCTATACTTCTTGAGTGTTCCCCCCAACCTTTATCTGCAGGCTCTCCCATGCCTCTCTCCATATATGGACACTTTTTGCCACTAATTGCCCCTCCTACTGATGACACAGCAGCTATAGTGGCTAAAAGTGTATTTCAAACTCAGCCCAGCTCAGCTAGTACAGCTTCCTTACTGACTGAGTAAGAAATACAGAAGCCTTGGGTTCAATCCCTGTTAGTGCCGCTTTTTCTGAATGTGACTGTGCTATGCACACCTAGGTATTCAAGTTTTGTAAAATCCAATACATTGCCTAAATTGCTGATTATATTTATGTAAGAAGGGACTATAGAGTGTGTTACTAATATACTTATGGCTTGTATTTATGTGCATTAGATGAGGCCCAGTGTATATATGATCACTGGGGCCTACTAACTTTAGATGGGTTCTGCAATATCAGTTCTTATCTGTTTCTGATAATTGTATATGCATTGGAAAGCTGTGCAGAAGGCCTATATGCCTGCAACCCTTTGTTGACACAAGTTTTCCTACCAGTGGTCTGCTTCTGTAAATTCAAATACATCACCTAACATCTCAACTATATTCAGATGGGCAGCTACAACACAGTGGGTCCTAAATGTTTCATTGTGATGGACATAGTGGGACTTAGAACACTCTTGCTATATGTTGTATTAATATCTGTTGTAGTGACTGTAGTGATGTTTGAAATATTGCTCAATATAGTTTATCTGGCTTCTCTTTATTTTCATATCTCATTAATTGTTTGCTGCCAATAATGGCCCACTCCTACCAAGTAGAATGTGACGCGTCGAAAGTCGCAACCGGAGCGGTACTTCGACAACAAGGACCAGACGGACTGTGGCATCCCTGTGCCTATCTTTCCAAGTCGTTCACAGAAGCAGAACGAAACTATCAAATATACGGTCGAGAACTATTGGCCATTGTACGAGCTTTCAAAGAATGGAGACATCTACTTCAAGGATCACCACATCCCATAGACGTCATAACGACCATCAAAATTTGATGTACTTTAGGGCAGCTCAAAGACTGAACACACGACAAGCACGATGGCACAGCTACCTCAACGAATTCCATTTCACACTGAAGCACCACTCTGGCAAGACGATAGCGCAAGCGGACCTCTGTCCAGGAGAACAGACCATGAACAGGGGGAGGATGATAACAAGGATATCGTTATGCTACCAGAGCAAATTTTCACCATCAACACAATCAACGTCGAACTACAGCGACGAATCCGCAATAACAAGGCCAGAAATGCAGACCTAGTACACTTCCTCACAACCAAAGACTCAAAAAGTCGACGACCAATGTGGGGAAACCCCAAAGATTGGACAGAGGAAGACGGACTCTTACTCTTCAAGGACAGAGTATACGTCCCTCCAGACGAAGAACTCTACCGAGACATAGTCAAACTCTACCACAAACCAGCAGTAATGGGCCATCCAGGCATTCAGAAGACGTTTGACCTAGTCCGAAGAGAATATATATAGAACGGAATGCGAAACTTCATCACACAATACGTCCGAGGATGGTCCAAATGCCAGACACTCAAGGTTAACACACACCCAACGAAACCTGGCCTAATCCCCATCGCACATAGTGGCAATACACGATCGTTCGAGTAATCACCACGGACTACATCACCGATCTCCCACCCTCAAACGGCTTTGATGCAGTACAAGTGATCGTCGACCATGACGTCACCAAAATGGCGATCTTTGCACCATGCATGAAAACTATTACAGCAATGGGAGCATCCAAACTCCTATGGGAACAAGTCTTAGCCATTTCGGACTCCCCGACAAAATCATATCAGACCGAGGTCCACAATTCGCAGCAGAAGCATTCAGAGAATTACACAAAGCCATGGGAATCGAAACAAGGATGAGCACGGCTTATCACCCACAAACGGATGGACAGACAGAACGAGTCAATCAAGAACTTGACCTGGCACTACGAATCTACGCTGCAAATGACCCAGATCACTGGGCGACCGCCTCAAGGAATTCAAGTTCGCACACAATCAACGCACCCATTCAGTGACTGGAAAATCACCGTTTGAACTACTCTATGGATACCAGCCAAACATAGCAGGAACGGTCCGCAGCAACCTCAAACATCCTAGCACGCAAGAACGGCTAAAACAGCTCAAGGCCGATCAAGAAAATATGATCGCCGCACACAATCAGGCCGCCGCAGCAATGGCACAACGGTCACCAGCACGCCTAATCACGCTCAAGAAGGGCGACAAGGTGCTGTTAGAAGCAACAAATCTCCGGCTTCCATACCCCTATCGAAAACTAGCGCCAAAAAGACTCGGCCCATTCTCTATCTCCGAAGTCATGGGGCCAGTCACATTCAAACTTGTACTTCCACGCAGTTGGAAGATACACCCCGTGTTCCATGCCACGCTGCTCACGCCGTATCGACGACAAAAGAACACGGCCCAGACCTGCCCAGACCACCACCTGACCTCATAGAAGGTCAAGAAGAACATGAGGTGGAGGCCATCCTCAAGCACCAACTGTGGGAAGCAGATCAAACCGAAGCACTATTATCTCGTCGCATGGAAGGGCTGGGAACGCAGAAACTCATGGGAACCAGAACACCACCTGACCAACGTGCCAGACATTCTCCACGCATATAAGAAGAAGCATCGACTATGAACAACCCCCATCCCCTACTCGCCACATCTGACTTGCTCTCACAACTCGCACCACTGCAACATGCCTCGTACTCGTAACCCCACTCCCAACCCGCGCTCCACCCGCTCACGGGGACCTCTACCACCCACTCGTCCATCTCAACCACTGGACGTACCGTCCCCCGGTTCATCACCGACAGGCCCCTCATCTTGTACCAACACCTCCCGGTCACGTTCCTCCGTAACAACACCCCTGCCCCATTCGGCCTTCATATGGATGGGTGATCGCACACCCTGACCTCCACGACCAAGTACGAATCCGTACCAAGCACATCCCAGGAGCCACCTACTGCATCGAAACCTACCGGACCTTCGCTGACGCCTACCAGACTCACCAAGAGGCCAACATGTTCGTCACCGAGCAGCCGGACCAGCGCAAGTCAAGGAGAACGCGCAATGAGCCGCATGCGCCACCATGCACCTCCTCATCCAAGGAGCCGAGCTTGCAGTCCGCCAACTCGCCACTTACCAGGTGGACGCGCCCTCGCCGATCTTCTCCCCCACCGCAAGCAACACACGGACTACATGCGGCATGGACAAGCGTCACCCACCCCCGCCGAAGCCGAACGCAACAGAGCCGCATGTGAAGAACAAGAATACCGGACATGCGCCATCGCAGGAGGATGGATGGGCATGGAGAGTTCGGCCGTAGAATGGGGTCACCGGTGGAAGAAGAAGACGACAATGAGGAACCTACCACCCCCACGCCAGGTCTGACCCTGTCCGACATGATCGCCGCCCTCGGACCTCGTGGATCCCATACCCCACCTCCACGCCCTCCCACTCCGACACCACCCACGCCGTCTCCGACCGCACCAGCCGTTCATCATTACGGGGACGACGAGGTACACTACGAACTGGTCGTCCCAGTCCAGGTCCCACCTCCGTATGATGACAACGACAACAACATGGGCAACGACCCGGATTCGGAAAGGGAAGAAGCCTCCTCCAGCGACCACGAGGACGAGGACAAGGACGACGCCCCGCGTATGGAACTTCTACGGGCCTACAACCCCGTTGCCCAACCGTTTCGCCTCGAGGGAGCCACAGACCGCTACACCCTCCGAGGCTACCTCTCCGCGAACCACTTCATTGGGGTGTACGCTCTCGACTGGCCGGCGTGGTACTCAGCCGAGAATATCAAGTTGAGGATCGCTGCCGCCCTCCCCTACGTCGCCCCGGGCATTCGTCTCAGCCTTGAACTCCACGTCCTCAACGTCGTGGCACAGTGGTGCAACGCCCACTGCGAAGAGGTCGTTGACGATCGCGTGATCGATGCGGGGCGTTGGCGGCGATTCCTCACGTACTACAGCCAGTACCGACGCGCAGGGATCCCTCTGCATGGCGAACCCGAGATGTCGCTTGAGGAGACGGTCCATGAGGTGATCGTCAACCTGATCGAACGACTTCGCCAGATCGGGTACCGCCCTCGTGAAGACCCCGACCTGGATGCCGACGACATCTTCAGAAACTAAGGGTTGGGACAACCCTCATGAGAGGGGGAGCTGATGTTACAAACACCATGCGTACGCCCACCCTTTTCCTTTCCTCTCGTCATCTCCGTTCTGGACTATGCCTCGCCCCCTCAGGGGCTACTGTAACACCACCCCTATCCTTTGCCTCATGCTGCTGTGCAGCCTTGTTTCGGACATGCACGTGCCTCATGGTAACCTCGCGGCACGACACCCCCTCACACACTGTTACCATGATCCGTGTTGACTCGTATTGACTCGTTGTACATGCATGGTTACCTCACCTCTCGCGCACCGTGGCCTCAAGGCCTTTGTACTTATAAGAGGGACGACGCAGCATAGCGCTCCCCATCTTTCGACCTCCTGTCTAGCTATGTCCCTCTGGCCTAGTGCCAATACATCTCTTGCTTGCCTTCTACCTCGCTCGCTCGCCAGTCCACTTGATAGTGCACTGTGCTCACTCGCGTCGGCATCAAGAGACTTCTCACAGACATAACCACTCGGCGTCTAGGCCTCGTTCCCGACGGAACTCGGACTTCGACGTAACACAGATAACTGACAGTATAGATCATTGAAGCAGGGAATCCACTCTCTTCTAACCTGATAGGAGTAGACCATTACTGGTAGAAATGATTAATGAGGTTTAATAATTAAAACCTTAATTGAAACATCTCTGCACAAAGAGTATAGTATACACTGCTCAAGGCTGCCATAATCTTTTCAGGTAAGAGACTCACCTATGAAGTTGGGAACAAATGCTTCATTTTCAGGCATCAGTCTACTATGATGGGTAGAATGGTTAGGGTGGTTGGCATGGAACTTGAAGTGCCTTTGTGAGATAGTAGCCTATATATCCTTTCTAAGTTTCATATTTGATTTAGTAGTAAGCAGCAGCTCATCCTCCTCCTTCTCTTCCCCTCATTTTTGCTTGGCCCTGCCAGCTCATCTTCAGATGTAAACACTTACTTCTTTTTTTGCTATAGCAGTCTGACAATAAAACCAAGCTAGTTCACCTTCAAAAACACAACCAGTAAATATAGGGGAAAACACCATGCAAGATCATGCACAACACAACAATCAATAATCAAAACTCAAAAGAAACACATCAAAAAGGTACAACATAAAAAACCCCACAAAAAGAAACAAAAAACAACAGAAGAAAACACACAAACAAACAAAAAACAATACAATACAAAGAAGAAACAAACACACATAGTAAAAAACATAAACACACTCACAAAACAAAGGAACAACATAAAATCAACAAGTGACAAGCACCTAAAGCAATCACACAACACTTAGACAAAGCCAAAGAAAACCAAGGTAAAAAAACTGCACAGACTATAGGCTCCCCAAAATTTTACATTATCACATATAAACATAGCATTGATGTGGTAGAATTGGCTTATAGTTCTCAACACAGGTGTTTTACACACCCAAAGTCTTTCTCCTATATCTGCTGTATAGGACTAGCAGCTCTTGAACAGACCAAATACTTTTGGTAAAGCAAGTAAAAGTTGCTAATGAGTGGTACCTAGACTGATTCACTGATTTACCAAGTCCCTATTATCCAACCTGCCCTAAAGTACCACAGGATTCAAAGTTAGTGATCTCAGAGGGACTAGTAACAGTTGAACACCTTAGTAGAAGCTTCAAGCAGGCCCTCTTAAGCAGACTCATAACCCAAGGTCCCAGTGATTCTGCCCTAAAGAACAGTTGGCAAAAATCACATCTAGAAACCAAGCATTGATTACTCAAGGAGCTCTCAAGCAGACTTAGAACCCAAAATCACTAGAAACCAAGCACCAGTAGAAGTCAATCACACAAGAACACTAGCAACCTTGCCCTGGTAACTGTTGCACACTACACTTATTCTTAATAGAAAGGGCAATAAACTAGACATATCTTTGATGGAGCTAGTAATAGACTAGACTCATCTTTAATAGATCTAGTAATAAACAGGACTCACCTATAATAGAAGATGACATATTGGAGGTCATTGCAGGCACTCAGTCAAAGTGATGGTCCCTCAAATATATACAAGGCTGTTGTGCCTGCCCTAAAGTGTGATGGCTATAAAGAATTGCAAAACCAGCACTGCTACTACACCCAGCCATGGCATAGCAGCATAGCATTATCTGTCTTTCCAATTCAATTATCCCCCAAAACCCATCACCAGTGTGTTTAAAAGACCCCCATTCAGCACCCAAGGGCTTACTGGATCAATCCGTTCAATGGTTACTAGGCCGTTGTCATTGTTCAGTCAACCTTCTCATAGATCCCATTCCACATGCTACTAAGTTGATCAATCCGTTTGCAAGCTTACCAAGGTTCTATTCTTTCAGATCTTACTAAATTTTTGGTTGACCTACTCAGGTATGCCCGTTCCTCATGTTACTAAGCCAGTCAATCCATTCATCACGGCCCCATTCTGCACCCGAAGGCTTACTAGAGATGTTCCTTTCTCTACTTGAATCCTGTTTGAGCTACTAAGAGACATCAACCGTTCACATGCTTACTAGAGGTCACCCTTTAGGGACTTACTCACCAGGTTATTCACTTACTAGGCTACATATACTCAGCTTGCACCTTTCTGAATGCAGCTGTTCAGCTTTCTCCTTCATAGTAGGCAAGAGCATCTAGATGGCGGTGCATGGGTGTGCTCCACATGGGGCATGAAAAGTGGTATCCACAATATCACGTTCTGGCACAGCCACAGCCTGTGCACCCAAAAGTATTCACACACCACCCACCCCCAACCTATGAATTTGTGCTGGAGTTAACTGAGATCAATGCAGGAGAAGCATACAAATCCATTAGTACTTGTTTCAAGTCAAGAGCTTCAATGGTTCTATCACTGGATCATGATTGACACAAAAGATGCAAAATGCCATGCCTATGCACTTTGTGAAACTCATGCCCCAGCCTTACAGTGACCTTGGAAGCCCATTCTAGACCTTTTTTTGGGTCACTACTACTAGTGTACATTAGTTTATGGGTACCAGTGTGGGGTGGATACAACCGTTTGAAGGTTTCATTTCCACTGTACTCCTGTTCAAATGGGACAGCAAGCACCGCCCAGAGCGGTAAGTAAGGCTAGACTTGTAGCTTTGAACACGTTAGCAAGTACACCTGGACCAGTGGGTTTGAACACCTCTGAGTGAGATCAATCACTTTGAACTAGGTAACACCCTTGAATGGGTTACTAAGTAAGGTGGAACTTGTAACTTTGCACATGAAAGTAAGTAAGGCTGTAGTGATAGGGCAACAAATGCCATGAATCAAAAACTGCTTAATATATGCAAGGGCAGTGGCTCTGAAATTCTCAGCCTTCAGCCATCTATTATTGCTAATATGCAGCACATTCTTCTCATACTTGAGCTTGTCTCCAGTTTTGATGCCATATTGATACCAGATTTATCCACTACTCTGGCTGTTAAAGTGATTGTTGTCGAAATAGATCACTCCACAAAGCCTGTATCTCTTCCCATTAGGCAGCTTGATTTCTGTTTCCATATTCACATTAACTAGTTTAGGAATTAGATACAAAAAGGGTGGTCCATGGTCTATATAGCTATAGTTTTTATACACAGCAGCATCACACTCTGAACAAACTCTGTGTGAACTCTGTTCCATAGACATGGTCAGCCACTCTGAAACTGACAATTTTCGATGAAGACCCATGCCTTTAGGGTGTTCTCTTCTGTGATCCATAGAAAACACCCAGGATGATTCTTTGGTGGTGTATTGAAGGTTGCTTGCATTGCATTTAATCCAGGCAGAAGTATACTCACACTGGGTGCAGCTGTATTCCATCTGCAGTCTAGGGATATCTGGAGTAAACAAGTACCTTGCTAGTAGATATCCATCAATGCCTTCAGAGCCTTTGCAACCCAAACTGTCATCCAAAGCACCAAGTATATCTCTGATTTGGTCACGGGAAAGTCAAGGAGTAAGGCAGCCAGAGTTTACTTGATCAAACAACTCTCCAGCAGTTTGAAGCAGGACACTTTTAGGTGCAATGTGCT
>NW_025954462.1:0-30842 GCF_022376455.1 Epithele typhae | reverse complement strand
AGATATTCACGAGACGCTGTCCCCTTCAACTCACTTCTCACTTTCCACCATGGCAGGCGCACCCCTCACTCTCATCGCCTTCCAGGCTATTGCAACGTCAGTCGCCATTGCACTTGGGACCTCCATCCTCGCTACTCTTTTTCTGCGCCTCCTTTCTTCCCAGAAACATCGCAAGCGCCAACCCTCGTTCCCGCCTGGACCACCCGGCGTCCCTGTCATAGGCAACCTCTGGGATATGCCTTCGGTTCGCCCTTGGGAGGGTCTCCGAGAACTCAACGGCCAGTACGGTGAGTCCCGGGGCGCCCTTCGATGGACTCACCTTTCTGATCACACTCGATCAAAGGCGACGTCATGGGCATGCGAATCCTCGGCCAGTCCATCGTCATTCTCGGTAGTGCCGGTGCGATTACTCAATATCTGGATCGCAACTCCACGAAGACATCTAGCCGACCGTACATACCCACCGTTGAGCTGTACGATCTGTTGCCTCACATTTGGGCTTCCTGACTCATTCGATGTTCTCCACAGTCTCGGGCAGACGAATGGATTTTCCTTGATGCCCTACGGGTCAGAATGGCGAACCTGCAGGCGCGCATTCTGGCAGCACTTCAACCCCAAGGCGGTACCCAAGTACACGGCAGCGATCCAGTCGTCTGTACGGGTGGTCTTGCACAAGCTTCTCAACGCCCCGGAGCGCTGGGAGCAGCACCTCTCAGAGTAATTGCTCGTCCCTCCCATGCTTAGGTTGCATGCTGACGCCCCGCAGCTCCGTCTCCGCCACGCTCGTGAAGGTCGTGTATGACCTTGACGTCAAGGACGAGAACGATGAGGTACTCAAGGCCATCGAGCTTGGACTGGAAGGAGGACGGGAGGCGCTGATCCCAGGGCGATTCCTCGTCGACAGCCTGCCCTTCCTTCGGTTCTTGCCGTCTTTCTTCCCCTCCCAGCGTCACTTCGCTCGGCTCAGTGACCAGAGGAGCCACATGTTCGACCTCCCGTACGCTCTGCACAAGGCTGCTGCGGTCAGTACCTCGACTCGCCATACCCTGTGATGCCACAAGCTCACGCACTCGTCAGTCGCGCAACGAAGCCGGAGATTGCATCATGACGGACATCATATCGAGCATCGCAGGTGACACCGAAGACGCGCAATACAGCGCCAAGTCCGCAGAGGCGTACAAGGTAGCCAAGGCCGTGCTCTCGACCACGTTTGCCGGTACGTACTGCCCCCTCAAAACCCCCATCACGTTCGCCCGCTGACGATCGATGGTGCAGCGGGATTGGACACGGTGAGCTAATTCACGGCACTGCCGCGATCTATCCTCTCTGAACGACGTGCGCAGGGCAACTCTATCCTCAAGACGTTCTTCTTGGCGATGTCCCTGAACCCGGACGTCCAAGCCCGCGCTCACTCCGAACTCGACGCGGCAGTGGGCCGCGATCGGCTTCCAGACCTCGAGGATCGCGAGGCGCTCCCGTACCTGAGCGCCATTTTCCTCGAGACGCTGCGCTGGATGCCCGCAGCCCCGCTTGGGCTCGTGCATTGCACCGATGAGGACGACACCTTCGGCGAATATTTCGTGCCCGCTAATACCACGATCATCCCCAATATTTGGTGCGCGCATAACGGCCCCGAACTCACCGAGTCTTCGAGTTGACGATGTGCGTTCCAGGGCATGCATGCACGACCCGGACGCGTACGACCGGCCGGAAGCCTTCATGCCCGAAAGGTTTCTCCGCGACGGGAAGCTGAACCCCGCCGTCCGGAACCCGTTCGATTTCGTCTTCGGCTTCGGTCGACGGTGGGCGATGTCCTCCTCGTGGCGCCGTCTGTCGCGCACTCACTCGTTCCGCGCAGGTCTGTCCCGGAAGGCACTACGGGGACGCGATGCTTTCCTGCACATGGCGTGCGTTTCCACGTGTTCCGCATCCAGCCGTCCGTCGACAAAGACGGGGCTCCGATCGTCGTCGAGCCGAAGATGTTCAACTCCTTTGTCTCGTGAGTCGCGCTGTTTCTCCGCCGCCAGATGCCCAGGCTGATTCTGGGCCCATACGTCTCAGGTGGCCCGAGGACTGTCGCTGCACGGTCGTCCCCAGGACGAGCGAGCTGTCCGCGTTGATCTAAGCTCGAGCTTGGCGGCACGCGGTGGAATGGAAGCGGCGGGAGGTGAGGTGGGGTACATTAGGGCGGTGTCATAGCCTCCGGTTTGGACTACTGCTGTTCCTGAAATGGATTAAATGTGTACATGTAGGATTCGAATCGCGTGCTTCCGCGAGGACCCATCGGAAGGTCTCGTTTAGAAGGACGCGCTGTGGGGTGCCGTGTTCACTTCTACAAGGGTTCCAGGTACCCCCAACATGAAAGGCACAGTAATACACAGGGACGTAGGCGTACGTACTAGACCAAGCTAGCCCGCACTTGTTCGTGCATTTACCGTCTTGGCGGACCCGAGTGAGCAACCTGCAGCAACGAACGTCTGAAATTCTTTCAAGGGACCCTCTCCGAGGCTCCGCCGTTCACACCTCAAAACTTAATAGACCCGTGAGGTGCCGGGACTGCGACCCTGAGGCCTTAGGAGGCCTGGATGATCGAAGGACCCAGACACCTGCGCGGTTTCCCGGCAACGTCGCATAAGCGGACGACGCTCACCCCCGGCCGGAGCATCTTCGTACTGACACCCCACCCCATCGCTTCCTCCACGCCACCTCCGCAAGACAGCTGAGCGTCGGAGCAGCGGCGGACGCGCCGATGATACGTCCCAGCTCGTACGTAGTGGGATTGGAAGAGCATACCCCCGCGGGCTCGGCGATAGACTTTAAGCTACTTACCCGGGCGGCGGCACTGTTTCAACGCATGCGGAGGAAGCGGTACCAGCAGTGGCGGCAAGCCCAGACTCGAGAGGGCCCGAGAGCGGCCGGACGTACTGTAATTCCTTCACACCACCGATATAGTCCCGGTTCGGTGACCTGCACAAATCTGCCTTTGTTCGTGGGCATGGGCCGACTTCGTGCCGCGAACGCTGTGCCCCATGTGTCTCCGTGCGCCTTATAATCTTCGCGGAACAGCATGCGGGTGACAAGTTATGGCAGTTGCTCCAAGTTGTACGTGTGGCAGGGAAGTAGCCAGGCCTAGTCTCCGTGTTGCCGGTCGTCCGCTAGCGGGATAAACTGGGGTGCACAAACCTTACTTCTAAGAAACAGGCATGGAGGCAGAATCACCGCAGCAGAGCCGGCGGTGGCAGTGAGTTGCAGAGCAAGCGATGGACCAGGACCCAGAACCGTGGGTCCAACAAGCGCGGCCAGCGGCGCAGCCCACGTGGTGAGCCAAACGAGCCCGACCTAAGATACTGAACGCCCGAGCCCTGGAGTTGCGAGCGCTGGCTTCGGGGTGGCGACATACGTGCGCAAGTGCTCCGTTAATGTCAGAGAATGGATGCTGAGAAGGGAACAGGACCGCTTCTCCACCGCCGAAGGTGTCATCGCAGCCAAGGTGGAGCGAGCGGCGGTCTGACATTCCTTGGTGATGTATAGCCCGCCAGCACAAATTCAGTGCTGTGACGGGCGGTCCGCCAAGTACACGGAAAAAACGACTCAACAGGGCTACTAAGACCTAAAATGCTCAATGAGGTGGATGCAACTGCGGACGAGTACTGTTACAGGTACGATGAGTCTGATCAAGGTATGAATCCGATGATAGGAATGTACAACAGCCGGACCTCAAGCAACTGTGCATCGGACCATGTTATGAACAAACACGCAAACCTTCTATCAACGCGGGCACCGAGCCCCGCCCGCACCAGGGTAGAGCGCGGAGAACTTGCCGCCTCACCCTGCACGTCACATTGACGTACGTTCGAGGCGGTCACGAGTGTTCGTGGTACGTCCGGCCGCCCTGCGTCTCCGCGTCGACCGCCTTCTTCTCCTGCGCGTGGCCCACCGCCCCGATGCCGCGGAGGAACACGACAGCGAGCACAGAGCCTATCGCCGCCGCCAAATTAATCAGCACCGTCCTGCACGGCATCCACACCACGACCGTGAACCTCACGCACCTGCGAACCCAAACGCCACCCCGGCCCAGAACGCGCTCTTGAACGCCGCGAGCTGCGCGGGGAGCCCGGGGCGGCGTCCGCGCCGAGCTCGGCCTCCTTCGTGGCGAGGGTGGAGTTGAAGACCGCGGCGGAGATCGTGAGCCCGAACGAGGTCGCGAGCTGGACGACGGTGTTGAAGACCGCGCCGCCGACGGACTGCTCGTGCGGGAGGCAGGACTTGGCGACGAGGAGCGCGCCGCTCGCGAATACGAAGTCCGCGCCGAACACGCAAATTGCCACGGCCGGGAAGCCGAACGCCCAGTACGTCACGTTGGGGTTGATGAGCGCGAAGAGCAGGGAGGCACAAGCAGTGAGAGTCATGCCGAACCCTGCGTGGGGCGGGTGAGAGTCTGCGGCGTACGAGACAGCGCAGGGGGGATAACGTACCGATGAGGACCACGATCGGGACCCGACCGACGACGAAGGCGATGACGACATTGCAGAGCACCCCGACGATGAACATCGGGATTAGATGGACCACCGTCAGGATGGGTGAGAACCCCTTGTATTCTTGGTAGTATAGCTGTAGGGAAAACAGTCGGCCGACTTCCAAACGCAACAACTGCGCTACTGACCTGCTGGTAGAACGTAAAGAGCGTGAAGTTACACCACCCGAGGAACGTAATGGTAAACAGCGCAGCGAGCTTCCCCCGTGTGAAGATTGACAACGGCATCAGCGGTGGCGGCGTCCATGACCGGTTGCGCGGTCCCCCTGGCTCTTCGTGAATCTTCTCAAGGAAGCGCTCCCATGCGATGAAGCCCCCGACGAAGACGACTCCGAGAATAAGGAGGGCGATGATGTCTGCAGCAGAGGTCAGATGGCGCAGTCAAGCGGTTATAATGAAAGCAGCGTGCATGATGTCTTCCATCCATCTGGTGCTGTACTCCCGTCGCTCAGGACGAAGACAATAAAAGTGAGGCCGACAGTGATTAGGAAGGCGCCGAACCAATCTAGACGGCTACAAAGCCAGTTGAGTGTATGGAATCACCGACGCGAAACGTAACATACCGGTCCTCGGAGTAATAGGGCTCATCAGCGTCGAAGGAGTACCAGGCACCGACGCAGCAGAGGAAGCTGAGCCCGGTAAGCAAAAAGAATGTCGACCTCCACGTCTCGCTGCGCATAATGAGCTGTGTCCCGAGAGTAGTGGAGCTGGTGACGTACGCAGTTAGCTCGGTGAGAATACCGCCGATAGTGTTCCCCATGGCTCCCCCAACGGGAGCGCCTGCGGAAAAGGTGGCAAAGGCGATGGAACGGAGATGGGATGGTGGGAAGGTGTGGGCGAGGATACCAACGGCCGCAGGGATCGCAGCCGCAGGACCGATTCCCTGAAGCGCGCGGAGTATGTCGATGGTGATCTCATCTAGCACACGCAACGGTCATGAGTGGGAACGAGGGGCGGGAAGGCCATGTGCTGACCTTTCGCGAAGCCACAGCCTAGCCCGAATATGCCCATCCAGGCACATCCGAGCATGAATGCGCGCTTACGACCGTACAGGTCGGCGGCACGGCCGAGGAAGAGAAGCAGACAGCCCTTCCGGCCAGCAGGATGAGCGCGAGAGAAAAAGCTAGCACTATAAGCGCACTCACCGAGGTGAGTGCGAACGCATTGACCATCCACTGAAGCCTGGCCTCGGCGATGTTGAGCTGTTTGCCGATAGTGGGGAGCGCGATAGACACCGCGGTCGAGTTCCCAATCTGGGTGTCAGGCGCGAGTAAGAGAAGAGACATGAGACATGGGTGTGTTGGACAGGTGACGCACGGTGATGATCTGGGCAAGAGTAGCGGTGCCGATGAGGATGGCATTCTTGAGCATTGGGCGTGACATGTGGGGGCCCGCCTTCTCGTTGACGGCAACGGAGAGGACGGAGTCGTTGGGCGGCCCGCCCTTGTGCTGGACGTGGGATGAGCTATGCTTCATATTGGGTGCAGATGTGGTGCAAGCGAGGTCAATGGGCGAGAGCGGAGCAGGCGGCAGCGAAAGCAGAGACAAGGGGTCCGAACGAACACAGTGGGCAGAATGCAGCAGCGCAGATATAGAACGCTGTGCGGCGTCTTAAGCCTTCAGAGAGCTGGCGCAGCGCTGAAGACGCGATGGCGCCTTGGTGCCACGCCGACGCGTGCGATTTATGTCCTCCGCGCGAAGCGCAAAGCGTGAATGTGCGGCCAGAGTGTACTCGCGCACCGCAAGCGCTGCGCCATCATGTGCGGCCCGCGGTCGCACGACCTGCGGAATGTAATCAGCGCCTTGCCCCAGCGTCGCTCGCGTGTCCCGGATGCGAACCTGTGATATATGATAGCTGCCACTTGGGCCGCTAAGCGGCCGTACGCGGTGTTTGAACGAATGAGAAGCGCAAGTGCCGAGCGAGCAACTCGTATATCCGCGCTGTCCACAAAGGATATATTGAAAGGAATTTCACCCCATGCCGAGAGCCAGTTGGCCGCATTCCCAGAGCTGGCCCATGGTACATACTGAACCATGACCCTGGGAGGGACAACAGACTGTGAGCCTTGCGCAGGCTGCGTGAGGCTGTTTATCCCCACTCGCCATGTCAGAGTTCGACCTCCTGGGTAGGATTTTGCACCGAATAAGCCTATTGTTTTGATACGTGGAGCAATCGACAAGCGCGGGATGTAGGAGAACACGCACCATAATAGAAACCTTTGATGGTCGGATGGTCGTCCTAAGCAGAGGGAGCCATGTGATCCACCTCCTTCAAAGTCAGCATTTCTTAGTCGTACTCTCGATTATGGGTTGCGCGTTGCTGAGTGAGGAATGCAGGGACCGAGCTCGACGTGGACGCGCCGTGGTCGTCCGATCTTTCGACAAAATCTTACGGCTACGACGGTGGGCGGGGAACGAGGGAGAAGAAAAATAAAAACGCATATATTGCAGTTGTTGTATAGGTGGAAGGTGGGAGTGACGAAGGAAGAGAGCTGAGATGCGTGGACGACGCGAAACGAAGGCAACGCGCCAGCCGGATCCCGGCCCGGATCTCGGCTGAGTCGATTTCGCTGACTCCTTGCCACGACGCGGTCACCTGACTGTCCATAACCTGCACCGCGAGCCGGCTGCCGCGATGATCACCTGAGCTTCTCCTCCCGCCCCGACGCCGTCTCTCGTTCGGGCCAAATCTCCCGCATCCTCCTGCGGAGGAACTTCAGATGGAACTCCGTCGGAAATCTCAACGCGTCCGCCGTCTCCACCCGCACTCGCAGGTCCTCCACCTCCTCCTCAAGCCCCACCAGCATCCACTCCGCGGCCCTCGACCGGTTCTGCCCGAGCTCGCAGTACGCGTCCAGCTCCTTCAGCCGCGCGACGGCATTCCACTCACGCAGGCCCCAAAACGCCTGTCCGCTGAGTTCCTCCTGGTCCTGCTCGCCGAGGTCGCAGACGAGATGCAGCGCGTAGCCGAGCTGCGGGATCCCTCTTCGGACGCGCTCGATCTCGGACCGGACACTCGCGAGGCCGTCCGCATGTGGCCGGAAGAACGCGCGCGCGGCGGCGAGCGCGGCAGCCTTGGGGCTCGCTACAGCGAGGGAAAGCACCTGGGACCAGCCCGACGGCTCCGGGAAGGCAGCGGCACGCGCGATTTCGTCGAGCGCGTGGTCAATGCTCGCCGTCATGCTGGGAGAAGGAATGGTGAGTGCTGAGCGGCGGAGCATGAAGGAGGCAAGCGCGTACTAGACGGCGGTACTGTCGAGCTTCTTCGCCACCCGCTGGAGGCCCGCCGACAACATATCCGTGCCGCCAAAGAAGTCGTCCAGTGCGCCTAAGATAAGGGCCCGGTTTTGTAGCGCGCTCGCCCCCTTGATGCGACCCTTGATGTCAGCCCCGGCGAGCTCTGCTATCGCGAGGTGCATCCTCCCGAACGCAGAATCGGCCGCGGGTTTATAGTCGGGGCTTGGGGTGCACGTGGGCTCGACAAGCGGGAGGGGACACAGAGCAGCCGGAACATAGATCGCGAGCGGATCGGTGGTGTCGGTAGTGGTGATAAGAATTCCTTGCATTGCACGCGGCGCAACGAGCGGCAGCGCGAAGAGGATACACGCGAGAGCGAAGAGCGCGACGAAGCCGGACCAGAGGGGGCCGATGGCGTCACGGGCACGGCCAGACCGACGCAAATGCGGAGCGCGCTTGGTGGTAAACCCGCGCGCGGTGACGTCGGGCTTCACCATCGGGGAAGAGCGCATTCGCAGAGGGTTGTATGGTACAGACGGAGGATCCATGGAGGTCTTCTGCTCGTCTTCGAGTTCGAATTCGTGTTGCGCATGGGGTTCGAGAGACGGATCTACCTTCATGGCAGGGCCTGCGTCGGGGAGATCTTCCCAGTCTGTGCCCGCCTCGGAGTCGAGGTCAGTGGTGTTCTGAACCTGATGGGACGTTAGGTTGGTGAATAGGCGATGATGAAAAGAAGACAAACGCGCCTTGTTGTCGATAAGCATGGTAAAAAGACACGTCGCTGGTGGGAAAATAGTTGTGAGGGAGCAACTTGAGCTTGAGGAGCACTGCAGCGGGCTCGCTATATAATTCAGCGAGTTCTTTGTCTTCGCTATCGTCTCGTGGCAAACAACCCGTGGAAGCCTCGCGAATATGGGTTATTCCTGACAATCTCTGTTGTCGCACGCGTTCCGCGAGGCTTCACAGCGTTGGACAAACGTCAACGTGAGAACACGTGGCATATTCGTGGGCGTACACACCATACATGGCATAGACAAAGAACTCTTTCCCATTTAATCTGAAGGGGGTATTCGCTAGAGTCGACGCGGTGTACCTTTGTGCCAGCCGATACAAGTTCTCGACCGCACGGTGCTCCTCGAAGCTCTTTATATTCCGGCAATGATGGCAATGAGATCATATCCACATCCCTTCCGTGCAGGTCCTTCATCTTCTCGCAAGGCTGTTCACTGCTGGAACGATCACGCTGCCTAGCGCAATGGATGCTTGTAGAGTGGCGCCGGCGCCGGCGAGGATTTGCGGCTGTCCGATGATTTGCGTGTTGGTCTGACAAAGATATGTTTGAACAAAACCTCGGCATGCTGCCGAACACCTCACAATCAAGCTCTTGCGAAGCGACGTATCCACATGCTACAGCAAATTTTCCAGTCAGCTATGAATGGGCATTATATGACGCACCTTGGACCTTGGTACTTCAACGTGGTGGCGGCACAACCAAAGAACGCCATCAAAGCTGGCGGAAAGATCTTATCTCGTCCCCTTATCGTTGGATCTAATCTACCAAGCTCAGCTGGCAGCAACACAACTAAGCGCCCATTCCCAAGCCTCAAATTTCAAACATGCTCTCCCATGGATCCGGAACTGGCATATGTGCGAGTGGTAAGCGGGGATAACGGACTCCGCGACGTGCTCCTCCTGCCAAATATCTCCTTTTTTGCAGTTTCTCTCATCAATACAAACGTTCCTCCATAACAGAGAGTTTTGTTACCGCAGCAAGGCTTCAATCCTTCCTGGCAAGTCATTCCAGCTGCCGTACCCGTCAAGTGCAGATTAAGGCATGCTCTGTTGTATTCGAGGCTACCCGTTCCGGTTCCGGAAAGTGCGTACTCTCAACCTGTTGCCTCCCAAGGAGGGAAATCGACTCTCTCTGCGGATAGGAATGTCTCTCTCAGTAATCTTTTGACTCCCGAGGTTTCCCATGTGCCCTTCACCGACACGGCCGCCTCGCCCATGACCTAGCTCTACCCCCACCCCATGCTTTTCCCGTCCCCTCGTACTTCCTCACCACCGCCTAGTCTTCCCTCACTCCTAATGAGCGGCGGAATCTGCAGGGCCCTCCTCGACGACATAGTGACCCCTTGTTCCTCGTTCAATTCGATTGGAAGCGACTATTGCCCCCCGCACCACCGGGAGTACGAGCAACACACGCATGGGTACAAAGTGCTCTCCGCGGAAGCCGCTGCGTTGAATTCCCTCGTCGACATCTCTCGGCTCTGTAAAGGCGGCCAGGGACACCCTAGCGCGGCTGGATGCGTGGCAGGAGAGGACGCAGTGCGAAGTCGACGCGTGGAGACTTCACCACAACAGGTTCTTTTCATTCCCGAATCCAGGTGCGTAGTCGTGTGAGGATAAGCATGCAGACGTTTGCACTGATACTCTCGCACGCATGCAGGGAAGGCGGGGCATGAGCGTTGGATCGCTGGTCTTCAGCAGGACGTCACAGAAGCCGAGCGCCTCATCGACGAAACCATAGAGACGCACACCGGGCTGGTTGTAGCCAGAATAGCAGAGAGGCTCCGCAAGATAAACGGTGAAAGGGAGTTACAGCGACTGAAGGACGAACAGCGACGGAAAGACGAACCACGACGGAAGGACGAACTGCGACGGAGAGACGTACAGGGACGGAAGATGATGCTAGAAGCGCAAAAGGAGAGAGAGGAGCAGGCGCAACAGCGCGCTCGTGTAGAGGAATGGAAACGCAGGAAGGACGCGGCGCTGGCGGAGGAGAACTTGGCAGAAGAGTACCACCGGGCAACGACAGAGAATTTCAGGCACATACGCGACGGCTTGAAGCTCAAGGATATGAAGGACCGGGAGGACCGCGCGAGCTCGACGCCGATGCAAGCAACGACACTGCCGAGTCCGACAGTGGTAGCACCGAATGATGCGCATACGCCAACAGCCGACGCTCGTTCGTGTCAGGTACCTGGAACTCTGGAGAAGGAGAAGGAACTGCCTCTGGAATCCAAGAAAATCCGGCGCCCGTTCGCTGTCCTCGTGGGTTTGAGTGTTAGTGCAACTTTTTCTGTCAAAAGTGAGATAATATATTGAACTCCGTCACAGAAAATGGTCCAACGAGGACTGCACAGAGTTCAGGGAACAGTGCGCACGTGATAAGTCTTCGCAAGGTCGTCTTACCATTACCAGAACGAGGCATCATGATAGCATTCGATGACATCTTGCACGTGAAGTTCCCAAGCCCGTATACAAGGGGTATGTTCCCGAGTCAAAGTTGTGTCTGGTCGACGTCCTGGCCACGCGCGCGCGTTTGAAAGTTCAGCTGCTCGGTAAAATTCACCGTCGTGGTCCTGCCGCGCACGGTAGGCAGAGGGTCCTTGCATCTCGACTTATCCGGGTAGGTGATATCCTTGAGTGTGGTAGAGGCCGAGAGCAGACGGCAAGCCGCGTACACCGCTGCCGAAGCCCGACTCCATGACAATGATCGAAAAAGCGTTGCTGCTCCCCTGAAAACTTGTGGCCAGAAGTTCCCCCTGTGCCTGCGTCCTACGATCATGTTCGGGCGCAGGCCGACGCATCCAGCGCACAATAATGAAGTGGTCACCACAGGGCAGTATTGTGGGCGCTAAAATGCAGGCCCGACCCGAACGGCCCGACAATTCTGCCTGCACCGCAAAGCGCGAACTTCGAAGTGCGAGGATAAAATGCAAGTGAATTATCTTTGCGGAAGGGGATCTAAACGAGTGTAAAGTAAGGATACATCTACAACCGTCCGGCGGAGGATAACGCGCATGTTCTTACAGGCCACCACCAAAACGTACAAGCGCCCTAATGGCGCGGTCATCCGTCCATGTCTCTCCCCCTCTTCCTTTTCCGTAAAATTTCCTGGGTCATGGGAGCGGGAAGCAGCAGATATACTGGGACAGATAGATATAGAAGCGGCGATGGGGCGGGAGCGGGAGAATAGAAGGTGCGGGCTCACAGAGAAGCGGGAGAACATCACGAACCGCGTCCCACCATCTCCGCGGCACATTCGCCGTCTGTGCTCACCGTCCGCCGCCATGGGCGGCCGTCGACTAGACGATCGACTCCGGCTTCGCGTCGCTGTCTTCGTTTTCAGGCTGTCAGGAGTGAGAACGTCAATCGGCGTGGGCGATCGCGTTTGTGCAATCACCGAGAGCGACCACCGAAGCGAAACGATTTCCGTCAGACTTTTGTGCCACACGTCCGATCAAGACCGTACGCACCTTCTGAGACAGGCCAGGTCCCCCGCGCCCACTGCTGTGCGGGACGTGCGAGTATGGCCCGGTGTAGTCATAGACGTCCATCGTCGTCGTACCGCTCGTTTGCAGCGCTAAGTTATGCGCGAACTGTAATGGCTGCGTGATCGCGCCGTCAGATCCTTGTATAGACGCATGGGAAAGGGGAACTCACAGCGTGCCGGTCGGCAGAGTAGCCGGAGCTGTTGAGTCCCGGGGGCCCACCCGGCGCCGCGGAGAAGCGGGACGGGTGGGGGGGCGGTGTCTGCTCAAGCTCGGTCTCCATCGCTATCTTTCGAAGTGACATGCGCGCGTTAAGGCTGCGAGATGCCGTGAGCACATCCTAACATCCAGAAAAGAAAAAGAAAAAGCATACGCACGTTGCAAGCATCGAATTCGCGTACACTGCGCACGGCGGATCACCGGGGCATAAAGGGCGGGCATGTGAGTGAGGATAGCCGAGGGAGAAGCGAAGCCATGCACCCCGGACAGTAACTGCGTACCTTTAGATAGGATGTTGTGAAACGCGATCCAGATCAGCGTGTTCGGTAAGCCGACTTTGGTGACAAGAGTGAGGACTTGCACGATCCTGGGGTCCCGCGAGAAGTTGATCAGCTTTCCTTGAATGAGGATTGGATGCGTGTGGGCGAGTACTTACGCTGCGATCGCTGCCCTGTTGACGAGGAAAACGATGATGCGGTTGAGCATCACGTTGGTTCTACATAGCGCAAAAAGATAGCCACTGTGTCAGGGCTTGGCGTGCAAACAAGCAATCGAGGAGGAACGCACTTGTGCCGGACCATCTGCTTGTCACTCCAGAGGTACCAACACAGAACCACAGTAATCGCAACGTCGACGATCATGCCGAGCACCCAGTTGACGGCAAGTGGTCGCTATTGACGATCGCAGAGTAGGTCAACGTTCTTCTCAGACTAGAAAACGATTCTAACTGTAGGTACTTACAGTAACAGAAGGTCGATCTGTGTCTGTCCACTTGGTGTCATGTACACTACAAGAATTTGATTAATAGAACAGTCTACGCGAGAAAAGGCACTCACACTCTTGCGAAGATGGCTGGATGGTACGTCATTAGGTCAGCATTGGCCATGCAATGCAAAGTGAACGCCGAGGCGCACCAATAATCATCACTGTTCGCACAGCCATCAGTGATCAACATTCAAGTGAGGAGAATGGAAGCTCACCCCATGATGCCACGGCAAGGACACCCTGAGCAGGTACGACGTCAGATGGGGCAGATCGACTGCGCAACGGCTGTGTGCACTTACAAGGATAGCTGGGATCCACCACCAATGCGGACGAACTGTTGCAATTAAACATCAGCGGGAGAGCGGGTCTCCAAACGGCGGAAATCTCACGGTGCCACATGCGAGTGATGAAAAACCTGCATAAGCGCGTGTTAGCGAACGAGAGCTTTGGCCCTGCTATGACGTTGACTCACAGTTGTACGACTAACACGACTGTGTACTGAACGTATGAGGCCCGGTGAGCGTGTAGAGTTCATAGTAATGCGATGTGGCTCACCGTAAGCAGCAATTCAATCTACGCAGATGATCGTCATGTGAGCCGAACGTTCAAAAATACGTAAGATAAACTGACTTGAGCCGACCTATAGCGTGAGAGTACAGAATCAGCTCGAGACATATCGGAGGTCGCACATGCCACACGTACAAAACTTCCGTCTCCAGTGCTGGTGGATTGTTGTAATTGAGAATAAGATAATAGTAAACCATGTGGGTGTCCAGGATGACGGTGACCCCATCCATGCCGCTACATAGAAGGAATGTCGGCCATTAAGCGTTAAGGCGACAATGGAGGACTCACGTCGTGATGCCCACCTGAGAGATTCCGAGGAGTCAGTAAGTGTCGGCAAGGGCGGCGAGAGAAGCACGTACAGCAGCTTTAAGCCATCTTGAGTCCTGGGGGAACTTCCCAAAGTAGTATAGTGCTTGCAGGACAGTAAACCCGTACAGTCTGCAGGGGCGGTCAGTCGAAATCGGTACACAGGGAGTAAAGGGCGTACACTGCAGTGCCGACTGTAGAGACGAGCATGACACCGTAGGACGTGCCTAGGTCGCCACCGTTGCCGGCGGACAGGAAGGGGGAGGACATGGTGCTGAGAGTGGAGGTACGAAGGGGAGCCGGGGGTGTTATGTATGTACAGAGTGCGCCTGGGCGGCGGCGGAGTGGCGGGACCACATATAGCAATATTGGTGGCCGGAAACCTCGACTGTTCCCATAGGACGGATCGGTGGCAGTCTTCGTTACTGCTGTGCCTCTTCAGATCGGCTTGCGGTATCTGCGTAGCGCCTCGGTCATCCACACCATGTGGCCTTCGTGCGCCTAGAAGATAGGAACAAGCTACGAGAGGGAAAGTTCAGGACCGGAGCTTGACCCCGTCAGCGTGCGACGAACCATGCATACCACATACGTAACGACCCAGATGCTGGCTGCAGGCACTGTTCACCGTCAGAACTACGACAGGGCCGTATGATCAATGTCTAGCCGCTGGCAGGAGAAACACGACATTTAGCATTCGCATGGCGAGGCTTGGTGGTGGGGAAGGGGAAGACAAGAGCTGCACAACCCACCACGAGGGTTGCAGGAATTCAAGAGGTGCAGGTGGAAAAACAACGGACGAACAGGCGCACAACGCGACATGTGCCTGGCCCGCTGCCTACAAGGGGAGCTAGCCCCCGTTGTCCGGGTCCGAGTCGCCGTCGCCCTCGTGAGCAGCAATGAGCAGAGAGAGAAGGCGGCATGGTGGCGGCGAGCCAGGGCGAGCCACCGCCGGATACGTATAGCCGCCTATGACGCCCGTTCAATGTGCTTCTCCTCGACGACCACGACGGTGACCACAGCTAGCAGCCGTCTCTTGATCGCACTGATACGCGCACCTGCGGCGTTCCTTCGACATCCTTCCTAGCCATGTCTTCCCCTTCAACACCGGTTCCAACCAGCGGGTACGCTTCTCCTGCCCCCTCCTCCTCCACGACCCCTGCCCCGCCCAGTAAACCTAACGCGCCCCCAAAACCGAAACCGGTCAATGTGTTTTCTAACGACGGGTCTTTCCTAGAACGCTTTCAGCGACTCAAGAAGGTGCGCTACTCCTTGCTTGCCCATGTGCAGCGGCGACGTGGTCACCCGAGGAAAGGCGGAACTAATTTTGTGTGTCATGCTGCAGGAGGAGGATGAGAAGAAAAAGCAAGAGGATGTCATCACAAAGTGCGTTTCAAACCCTTGTTGTGTGGCCATGGATCTCATCTGCTCTCGTCATCGCAGGAAACGGGAGTTTGACAGCCGTTTCGTGAGTGCTCCGCATACACCGTGCTTCTCGCGTCTCATCGTCCCTGCTCTGTTCAGAAAAACCGGGGCAAGCGCCGTTCTCCTGATACCTCGAGCCCAGCACCTGCCACAGAGAGCCCTACGCCCGCGAAGAAGGCCAAGGTGGAGGAACCCCTCAGTGCGCCATTCTCTTCAGCCACCGTGGTCTCACCGCTAACACTCACCCACAGACCAGTATCAGAAAGAGCTACAGAACTACGCCGATCGCAGCCTGAAGGACAGCGGGATTGGTGTCCGACCGCTCGTCAAGTAGTGGTATCCCCATCGCTTGTGAGGAGTCCTTGGGGTTCACTGAGGTCCGTGTACGTGTACCAGTGTTGCTTTTCATTTAGGATTGAGAAATCAAGCCGCCGTTGATGAACTTTCCCCATGGATGATCGATGTCTCCTTTTGCCTCTGCCTCTGCCTCACACCGACGCGCCGCTGCATCTTCATGTAGCATCCCGAGCTGTCCAGTTGACATGTTCACATGTTCGCGGATCATTGTCAGCTCGGTGCTATCACCACGGAGCAGCTGTTCTCAGTCGACTAGTCCTCAGTGGGAACCCTCCCGCCGCGGCCACCCCCCTTTCTCACCTAGCGTACTTTCGTCTACAAATCGCAAGCCGTTCTGTGTCCCGGACATTGTTTCAGCCAGCTGACTTCTATCCGCGAACCTAGTGGTAACGCCGCATCATTGCCTCTGTTACTCTTCTTCGACCTCCGGTCGGACATTCTGCCGATGCACTTCGCGCTCCCTGAGCGTGGGGACTTGTGGGGCGTACCGACGCTACGGGTCCTCTTGATTGTCCTGCGGAGGCTGCCAAGAATTGCCCCTGTAGGTGCACAGAACCTCCTCGACGGCCACCGATAATTCGGACGCGGGGGTCATGTTGTCGCGCTCACCACTGGTAGGGAAACGGAGCAAATCGAGCCCTGATTCGGCGTTACCCGCCCCCGTCCTTCTCTGCCCAGTGATTTTGATGATGCCACACTGCGGAACATGATCCCGCTGCGCACTTGCTGCACACCGTTGAAACGCGTCGCGCGAGCCTCTGCTCTCACTCCCGTTTGCTGTCGGGGCCTCGTGCAACCGCCTCGCACAAACCTGCTTACCTCTCCCGGGCGGTCCGGCCCGGACTTCGGCACAAGGAGCACGACCGCAGCACGAACTGCCGGAACGGAGGCCGAGCAACACGTCTGTCCAAGGCCGTCTCGTCCGACGCTGAGAGCTTCGAACAGTGTATCCACTGTGCTGATGCCTCCTCTGATTTTCCGAACCGCAGATATCACGACTGGTTGCCGTCACTTTCCCTTCTTCCCTTCTGACCGGCCTGTTGACTGCGATGGCCGCAGGCGTGTGTCCCTCCCCCGCCGGCCTTCTCGCCTTCTCCCATCGCCAATCTCGTCATTACATCCCCCTCTCGAGCTTATGTAGGTTCACTCTTCAACCTCGCTGCGACCAGCAGAATCCGCGCAACGGGTGTCCTTCCCTTCGCGGTGATGGCGCGAGGCTGTGGGCGCAACGGATAGCCTCCGCAGGATGTGAGCGAGCAGCTTGGCCTCGGTCCAGAGTATCCACCTCAAGTGTGGGAAGAGGAGACGGAAGCAGGTAAATGTGGCAGTCAAGCCGAACGATGCATGTGCCTGTCAAGGATGGGATTGACACGGGCACCGGGACCTACGAGGAGGCTATCCGAGACGGCTCTGGTCTAACACTGTCGCGTTCATGATATATACAAGAGAGCCGCATGTCAGTAGTAGTAGGCGCAATATCGAGCTGGAGCCGGATATCGCGGTGATCAATGAGTCCGTCGAGGCGAAAAGCATACATGGGAATACCCACCCAAAAAGTCCTGTCCAGGAACTGCTCTTTCTTGAAACCGCCGCTGGTCTAGTCGCGGACTTGCACAACCACATTTCGCCGCATCTCCTTCACGTCGTCCCACCCAGGATACTTGAACCCCACGACGAGCTTTCCCACAAACCCCCTGTCTTGAAGTTTGCTTTTGAACTCTACCACGACCTTTGTGGCCTGTTTTGGGGCGAGCGGCACCAGCAGCGCATCGCTCGATGCCGTGAGCCTGACCAGACATCCAGCCGTCAAGCACCAGGGCATTTCAACAAGCTGAGAGACTTACTTGCAAGAGTTCGCGTGCGCTGTAACCGTTTGCATAACCAACCCGGCAACCTTCGGGACGATAGTCACGATTATCTGCTTTCCCCTCCTGGCCTGGGCGGCTCTGACGACACCAAAGTCCACAGCACCCCGATGAGAGACCGTCAGAACGCCGTCGACGATGCCCCTCTCCTCGAGCTCCGCCTTGTAGAGCGCGATCTGCTTGAATATGGTGTGCTTCTTAGTACTGGGATGATCATCGCTCGATTCGTCTGACTCTAAGAACCTCTTGCACGTTAAACAGTACGCCTCGTCGTGGAACTCGGGGTTGCGGGGATGGACGAGCGGGTGATCTTCGCGGCTCGCGAGATGCGCGTTCCAGGAGCGTATGCCGAAGACGCTCAGGTCGCACTCCTCGCAGTGGAGCTCGATGACGTCGGAGTTGTCGGGCCGGCTGGTCCTGCGTAGATGGCCTGCGGAGGTCTTGTGGGACTTCAAGATGCCTCCGTTGACGCATAGCACTCCGCACGGCTCGCAAAGGGACTTGACGTTGTGGGAGAGAGGACAATAACGGCGGTCGGAGCATTTGCCATTGAATAACAGGGAAGGGCAGTACTTCCTGAGGTGAAACCCGAAGTCGCGACCGTGTGGTGGCATCGGTGAAAAAGGATGTGGTGCAACGGTGTGCGAGGCAGCGAGGTCGAGGGAATGGACGTACAGTGTACCCATCTGGCAACGATGGAGGCACGATTTAATATTTAACGCTTGTGTGCTGCGGTAGGTGCTGCAGGTTTGGAAGCGATGCCACCTGCTTCCCCAAGTGACGCGAGACAATTAATGGGCCCAGGGACTATCTCTCCCACCCCTGGCTGCCCCGCCCTTCGTGCCGCGGTCCAGTCGCCTCCGCGCTCCACTCGTACGGCCTCATGCTCGCGTGTACCCTCTTCTTTTGAACTGCGCGAGCGGGAGACGGGAGGGAGAGAGGTGGGGATGGTCGCTGAGGCTAGCCAACGGAACGGCTGGCGTGCATCGTGCACTCCCCAGTGTCCATCGTGGGCAGCCCAGTGTGAGTTCGCAGGCGCCAATTTCACTCTATACAACATGGATTAATTTGGCCTAAAACACATGACACAGTGTGGGACTGCGGGACCCGGGTGCAGCCTCGGATGATACCTTCTTGTTTCATTTTATGCGGAAATACGGGGTGGACCTAGAGTTCCCGCGTGGGGCCGAAATCCTACTCTCACGTGTCAATCCCTGTTTCACAAGCAAGAGCGCCGAGCCGCACACTCACCAGATCGCGGAACCTGCTGGTGTGGACTTCGAGCGCTCTCCTCGCATGGAAGGCGGGGAAAAGCTGGGCGAGGACGAGGTGCGCATCTTCCACCGGGGCCGGAGGACGGAAGTCGTCCGACACCGAGGTGTCCACGACCTCAAAGACGAGCTTCAGCTCGGGGAAGTGCTGCAGCACGTTCGAGACGACGCCCCAGGGCGTTTGGTCCAGAACGGGGTCTTCATGGACGTCGTTGAGGTCGACATCGGGGAAGTACGTGATGCAGAGTTCCAGGCGTGTCAGTCGCGTAGGAAGAGCTGAAAGGACCTCGCCAGCGAGGTCTTCGATGGTTGAGACGTCCATCCCGTTCGGATAGGCGTACAAACTGCCCTCAGTGTCGCACTTGAAGGAACGTAGGTTGGGTAAGAAAGGGAGAGTCTGTGCGAGAACGTTGTAGCTTTGAGGAGCTGTGGGATGGTGTAATGTCAATGAGCGGCGACGGCGGACGTTGGTTGCATACTCACAAAGCGGCGCGACGTCGAAATTGACGATAGTGTGTCCAATGTCGCGCAACATGATGGGAAGCGTTTCGTGGTAACACTCCAGCATAAGTTCGTCTTCGAATCGAAAGGTGTGCATGCCAGAGCGAGGCAAAAGTTGTCGCAGGGCTTCGCCGATCGGGGGTTTGGGACGGCTAGGTTGGTAATCCGCGCACTTGAGGAAGAAGGAAGCGATGTCGAAGGGAGGAATGGCCTCTTCAATCGGGCCTTGTGGAACGAGCTGGTCTGCGTCTATGGGATCATCCGGGTTGACCATCATAGTCGGTGTCCAGTGGACCTCTGCATGGTCAACGCGAAAAAGGGAGAGCAAGGCCAACAGAGGAATCATGCCGACGGCGCAGTCCGCGATAAGCAAGGTCTCCAGGTGGTGCCTTTCCCCGTTAAACTTGGTGATACGAGGCCCGACCGGGGGAGGCAGGATGATCAGTCCAAGAAGGTGAAGATGCCTAAGACGTGGAAGGCTCGTGGCGACTTCAAGGATACGGCCTGTGGTGATAGAGCTATCCTCTCTGGCGTTCGGCCCCAGAGAGAGCTTATGGATGTGATGGACGATGTCGATGTTGCGGGCGAGGAAATGCGTAACAAGTTCGAAGTCCCCCTCTGAATCAGGCGGGTCTATGGCAGAGAACAACTGAGACCGGACGACTGAGTGCAGCTTTCGCGAAACCAGAGAGCAGTCTGAGAGGGATGGTGTGTCTTCGAGGTAACCGACGATGTTGTGCAGGAGTTCCGGAGGGAGACGTTCCATGGTGCCTGCACGCACGACGATGAGCACACACAGCCAAAGGTAGACGGAACACAGTCACGCACCTCGCGCACGCATACCCATTGAAGTTCCCAAGATTGACGGAAGTCAGTGGAGGAACAGCGGATGGCCCAGCGGCGGGTGACGCGGTTGCGAATCAAGCGGCAAATTGGGGGGCTTGAACGCTCTCCTGGACAACCGGGACCCCTTATATAAGCGGGCGCCTAATGGGTTACTCTGGTCCTAGGCCCGGCCTGCGCACTCTCCCAGTGGCTCCATCACAGTTTCAATGACTTGTCTACTGCACCGCTTTACTCCCTTTGTTGACGGCTTCACCACGCGCACAGATAGGAACGAGCATTTAAAAGGGGAGGTACCTAGATCGGCGTGCAAATCTTGCATCCTCCACAGTTGCGTACTAGACCCGCTGTGTCGTCGCGTCAGGTGATCGCGTCGCGATTGCTTCTAATAGAAGGGCTGCCTAGGGGAGACTAGATTGCTTCTGGAATCCGAACACTCACACTTGTCTTCGGTCTCGGAGGAGCAGCTTCTACATTGCTCGGGTTCGTCGCCGGTTAGGCCTCATAGGGCCGCCTATGAATGGCTCTCGCGTTTTCAGCGCAAAGCCTGCATTTACAAGCAGCTGGGTACTAGTATGGCAGTCGGGTATTGGGAAGAGGTCGTATATCGTAAGCATCGTATAGCTGCTATGCAGCCGCGTCAACGTCATCTTCATGGGCATGATCCCTAAAGCCCCTTGCTACCGCTCCTGGGGAACACGGCGGGCGTGGTAGATCACCGTCGTCGTCTCCGCGTCCAGCGATGGACGCTCATTTTGCCTAGTGGCAACAGCGTAAGTACCGTCGCTTAGATCGCCGCCTTTCCCCGCGGTTCGAACGGCAGGAGGAGCGCGATAAAGCCAGCGACAATGAAGAGCGTTCCCGAGACGTAGATCGGGACCGGGGTCGAGAGGTCGGCGTAAAGCGCGATGATGGGCGCCTGCATCCACAGGTCAGCCAAGAGGGAGAACGAAGGCGAGGCGAGACGCACCATGATACCAAAAATACGGTTGGCGGCAGACACGATCGCGTTGCCCGTGCCACGGTCCTTGGTGGGGAAGAGCTCGGGCGAGACGGCGTAGAGGACGCCGTACATGACGTTGCTCGTGAACGTGTAGCCGCAGTTCCAGCCGAGGAGCGCGTCTGATGTGCGCGCGGTGGTGGAAGCGAAAAGGAACACGCCAGTGAGCGCTATTATTTGGGTCGCTCTATTCAGCTGCGCAGACGGAGCATATCTGAGGGATCTACGCACCGGTGGAGATAGCGAGGGTGCCCTTACGACCAAGCCAAGGGTGCTCCACCAAATACCCGGCGAGGAGAGCCCCGGGAATTCCCATGATACTCAGGATGACTTGCTGTAGACGCATGGGTGTAAAGGGCGAGACTCAGCGAGAGGGAGGACAGACTTACGTTACGGTAGGTGATATAGAGTGAGCCGTCACCGAAGTCGGCTCCCCTGCTAGCCAGGAAGACGGTGACGAAACCGTTATAGAGAGGGAAGGCGAGGCCAATGAGGGCTGGCATATCCGACTGCGTTAGGATCGCAAACAAGCCAACTACATCTCGAAGCAAGACTCACCCCATGTCACAATGAGAAGCGAGGTCGAGTACGCAAGCTTGCGAGTGGCGAAGAGCGACTTGACGTGCTCCGTGTTCACCATCGACACCTTGCGCATCGCGCGCGCTTTCATGCTCGTGTCCATCGCCGGCATGACAGACTGCTCCGCCTTATCCTCGCTTTTGACGGCGGTCAGCGCGCCTCCTGAGCGCGCCGTGCGTTCGGCATTCTTGAGCATATCCAGGGTGAGGCTGCTGGTCTTTCCGTTATACCTCGCGACCTCGTGGATAACCTCGACCGCCTTCTCGTCCTCACCCTTGCCCATGAGGTACTTAGGGCTCTCGTATAGGTGGAATACGAAGACGCGGAGGAAGAAGAGGAACATCATCAAGCCACCCATCGTCCAGAGGTAGTAGCGCCAGCCCATGTTCGCGGCCTTGGTGCAACCTTCCGTGGACGAGCACGTGAAGTTGGCAATGTACGGCCACGCGACCTGCAGTGCGTCACACGAGCGGTCAACAGTGGGTCGCGCGACATCTTTGGCGCGAGCGGAAAAGACTCACGAGTGAAGCCACAAGCTGGCCGATCGCCCACCAGATGGAGAGTACGGTGAGGAGCCATTGGTGCGATGCCGGCACGAACTCGAGAAAGACCGCAGAGTCGACGGGAAGGTTACCGCCGACACCCAAGTTCCAGGTGGCAATGAGGGAGCACAGCGCGATCGCGGTGGGCGCTCCTCCTGCCGCGAGCGCGAAGATACTCGTGATCAAAAGCGTCATGTTGAAAGAAATTCTAAATGACGTCATGAGATGCGACGAGCGGAGGCCATTGCGCGCGACTCACCTCCGTCCCCAAATGTCGCATCCGACGCCCCAGAAGATGGCGCCGAACAGGAGACCAATACTTTGCGCGAGGATGAGGAACGGGCCCTTGAAACCCGCGAACTCCATCGTGACCGGGTTGATGATCAGGCCGGTCAAGCACTGAGCGAACCCAGGTTAGATTCTGCATTTCCCCGGCCAATACACGACGCGAGAACTCACCAGCCACAGATTATCGCTGCAGGTCACGAGCAAGGTTCAGAAACGGACAGGCGCGCGAACCGAGAGACGCTGCACTTACGCGAACCAGCCGAAACCAGCAACGAAGAACAGGTACCACTGCGAAGATAAGGCCGCAGCGATGAGCTTTCTGCGCGCGCATACATGCAACCCTAGGGCAAAGGAGGATGCGCACCTGGTAGTGGCCCATGCCGATCTCCTGGAAGGCCAGGTTGAGGACCTTCGCCTTGGCGTAGTAGACGGGGTCGATGGCGGCGTCCTCGCCCTCGTACACATCGTGTCCTTCAACATGGACCGCGAAACCGGTCTTCTCGACGTCGCCCGTGGGGTCCTTGAAGGACGGAGCCTTGGAGTCGGCGGATGCGGGACGGGAGGGCATCGTGTAGCTAGGTCGCGTCTAGGGGTTAACTCGAGGTGTCCCTGAAGGCGGAATGCTCTTCGCGCACGAGGACGGCAGCGAGGAGAGCTTGAAGGGGCGAGAAAGGAGGCCGGACCGGGGAGCGCGGCCTTATATGCGCCGTCACTGCCGTTTGCGCGCGCGGTGGATGGCGAGGTCGGGAAGAAAATACACGATGCACGCGATAAGGGCGGCGCTCTCTGACATGGAAGAAATGTTGGCTGATGCGTACTTCTGGGTCAGCTGCTTCCCGAGTCCACTCCACCCAGAGTTTGCTCCCCGGTGCGTCCGGCTGCCTCGGACCTTTGCTGCTTCCCGCGCGCCCCGCGCTCTCCAGAGCTCTGCGCTAGCGCTCAGTAGTGGAGGCCGTAGCCCAGAGACGGCGGATTCGAGTGGCCGTCTATGAACGTCCACGTGTGCCAGAAAAGCGTGTTGCGACCGCCGCAGCTGCACCGGAGCAAGCGAAGTCAAGCGAGGGATAAGGCCAACGTGAATCTGCTCAACCTCCCGGCAAGGTACCCACGTTCGCGCGTGATGTCATGCCGCGCGACGAACGTGCCCGAGCCACTAGGCGCCCACACTTAGATCAGCCCGGCGGGGAACCTGAGGCCTGAATGTTGGGACGACTTACCGCATTAGATCCCATGTACTCGATCTCGAGCCTGTTTGTCGAATCACAGTAGTCATTGTTGTCTATAAATTACATCCAAAGTACAAGCAGCCCACCTATGTTACACGAATACAACTGATGATCAACACACCCCAAAGACTTCGCGCCGATAAATAGATGCGAGGAGACCGGTCATAATGCAGTATGTTCATGATGATCGTGATAACGAGACTTGACAGAGTCGACGAGGAGGAAGGAAGGTCGTGAAGCAGGTCGTGACGATGTGCCGTGCGCGTTGCGAATTCAATATTCAGAGGCGGAGGACAGTCAGGATAGCCACCAGCCCATCTTGCTCGATGCCGTGGTTCACGCCTGCACATCGGTGGCATTTCCGTCAGTCTCTAGTGCGATTAGTATTGGGGTATAAAGTAATGGACGAACCGTGCTTGCCCTTCTGCAGCAGCCCGAACGCCATTCTACTTCCGCCTTCCACCACTTGCCCTTCCAGTAGCTGCCCTCAGTGGCACGGTCGACAATGAAGTTCCGTCCGCGATTGTACCCGTTCTCCACGATCATGTGGTTCTTGGATGAGTCCATCTCTTCGGAGGCGCTGCAGGGATAGGCTGACGTCAGTTGTGTTCATAGACCACGAGACCCCATCCACAAGGAAGGCGTCTCTCCACTGGCGTCCGCCTCATGCCCAGACCAATCGTGCGGGATCCCTGGCTAGAGGCCTGGAAACAGTGTTGACGTGCGAAGCCCGAAGCCTAAACGTCTAACATCACCGCGATGCACGGAGTTGCATCTCCGGAGATCCGTCGACCGAGAGACAGGCTCCTGGGATATCGGCGGCCGCCACGGCCCATCGAAAGGACCGCAGAACTCACCCAAGAAACCACGCCCCGCTATCAGCCTCCGTCCCATTCTGCCGCCAGGCCCGGAAGTGGTGTCCGCCCCGGACACTCTCCCAGCAGGTGCCCATGATGGGGAAGTAGTGCTGCCGTCCCAGGAACTGCTCCGCCTTGCGCCCAAAACCGTCTCCGAGGTCCGCTTCGTGGATGTGACCGTAGTGCAGGCCGAGGCACTCTCTGTTGAACCCAATAGATCTGAGAGAGATGATCAGTCAATGCATGGGCATCAGATGGTGTGCGACCGGGGACCCACTTGATGTACGTCTGCATGCCGCTCTCGCTGAGGATGAAAGGGTCGCTCTCGGACGAGATGATGATATTCAGTGGCTCGCCCAGCTTCTCCGTCGTGTACTGTGCTCCCCCAAACGTACACATGAGTTCGGTGGAAGAAAGGGTACGATGTAAATAGGGACGTACGTCGATGAGCCTGCCCCCTTTCAACCGGGGGTCTATCCAGCCCACCGTGCCGGTGAGAGGAGGGAGCTCCCCGTGCTCGTACCGACGGCCATCCTTCCCCTTCTTGAAGTCGCTGATCACAATCTGGTCTGAACCCGCGGGGAGCGCGAGCGCGCTAGAGCTAGAGAAGAGGGCCACGAGGGCGAGGGCCCAGAGCACGAGCATGGTGGGAGAACAGAGGTGCGACGGGGCTTCGGCCTAGGGGTTGACCGCGGAGGAGAATCGGCCTACGGCCCGCAGCGCAGGGGTCTCGAGAGGGTGGGTGGGTACGCCTTGGGTGACGACGAGGGGCTGCTCAGACGGGGGTGGAGGGGCGACGAGAGGGAGTGGTGAGATAAGTCAGCTTAGCCCGATCTCTGGCCTGCGGTGAGGCAGTGGTCGCAACACCGGCGACGGGCGTGGCCCCACCGCTCCGTCAGCGAAGCCGCGCGCCCCGTGTGCGCCATTTCTGGTTGTCTTGCTCGCTTCCTGCTACCGCGAGGCTATTTCGGGCCGTCTCGCGCCGCCAGCTGCGGGACGCTTGTGTGTCGGGCGTGCTTGAGGCGGACAGGCTTTCCCTTTGAACGATCTGGTGAGTTCTTGTTATGAGGACGCGGCCGTACGGCTCGGCGCCTCATCAGGCTTCATCTTCATTGATTCCATTCTACATATCGTGAATTGCAGCTGCATCTCACACGGCCAGCATCCCTGGGCCGCACTATAACCCCCGAAATCCCTCTACCCTTCGCAACCGCACAGAATATCTGGATGTGAGTAAGTACTTGCTCTCTGGACATTGCGATGACGTATGTCTTTCGCTTGCCACCAGATCGTCGATCGCCGTGTGAACTGGCTCGTGATTTCAAGTCCGACATAAGTTGTGCATCCATCGCACGAACCGATTCAGCTTCCACCTCGAAATAATTTCGCCATTCTTACTGGACGTTCTAGGGCCTTGGTCGCGACGGAGATATTGCTGACTCTCGACCATCACGTATGTGACATCTTGATTTTCTTGGCTGGTCTTTGCTTCTGTATTTTTGATCGAGCGGTCTTGTTCAGTCAACAGCAAGCAAGGGGTCCACAAAAATGGATACCATGCGCTGCAAGACATGTAACAATTGGGAAGCTATTGAGCATCGGCCCGACACTCTAAAACCAAGTCTTCGTCGCTTCGCCGGCCAGGTGATTGTGAAGAATTGCTTCATGGTCTTTGCCGTGTCTCACTCACCGCATTGACCCAAGGCCCTCTGAACAGCAAGCGCGTTTATGCTTGGCGCGAGCATGTCTTGTAAAGGTGTCCGTCAAATACTACGCACCCACCGTCATTTGGAGGTAGTCACTCTCGCCCCACTACCCCGCCACGAATCGCAGGCGATCTCTTTACCTTTTATTCCCTCTTCCATGATTGTGCGTCTTCCGGTTTCTTTATTTCAAACGACCGGCTGACTTGACGATTTCAGTCGAACAGCGTTTCGTATGCCAAACCCGTGGGCATGAAGCCGCCAGATCATGTTTTCGAGTACCCAGACTCTGATAGCCTTCTTGGAGATGTCTGCGCTTATCCAAAACACATCAAGACTCTCACCTTGGGTCCGATGTCTCTGGAGAGCTTCTCGTCGGTGCAATGCATGCTGAAAGGACAACTCCGAGATCGAATGCCCTCGCTCAAAGAACTCAACATCTTCGTTGATTACGACTGCGATATCAGCGTTCCTCGTGCGGACACCTCTCTCGATCTTTCTTTTGACGCGTTCCCTAACCTGCGCATCATCCGACTTCGAGGCGTTCACACGAACCGGGAAAGCCCCATATTCTCATCGGTCACTACATTCGAGCTGCGAAACTGCCCGGTCTCCCACACAGGCTCCATAGCAACATTCACTCGCGCCATCTTGGGCTGGGCAAGCCTCACCAACCTCTCCCTCCACCACGCCTTCCTACAGGCTGGGGACGCCCCCGCTTTGCCCGACCTCTCCGAGTCCGGGATATACCAGCACACCAACCTGATAAAGCTCATCATCGAAGGTCCCATCTCACTGATCTCCGCCATTCTTTACCACCTCGACGCGCCCCACGCGGACGTGCACATCATCGGGCACGCCCCCGGACCCCACCCGGGCGATGCACGCCACTCCATCTTCGACGCCATGCTCCCCTTCGTCGACTACCTCCCCAGCCACCTCGCCCACGCGGTGGCCGCGCGTGCCATCGTCACCCCAAAACTGGCCGAAATCTCAGGCACGACGCCCGACGGCACGACGGTCGCACTCGAGGTCCGCGGCCTCGACCTCTCCACCCCCGCCGCCTGCGCGCACCTCTTCGCACACGCCGTCTCCGCGCTCTCCACGGCCTTCGGCGCGCGCCGCGCGCCGCTCGGCCGTCTCGACCTCCACGGGGACGGCTCCCTCGCCCGCGACGAGTGGGACGTGTTCCTCCACAGCCCCTCCGGGGCGTCCCTCGAGGCCATCACGTTTCGCGACTCGAGCGCCTGCTGCGAGGGCGCACGCCACCTCTTCGACGCGCTCGGGCGCGCGCACGGCGCGAACGCGGACGAGCCGGTGTGCCCGGCTCTCCGTCGGATCGGCGTGTCGACGGAGGCGCGCGCGTCGCCGAGGCTGGTCGAGCACATAGGCGCGGTGCTGGATGCGCATCGGGCGCTCGGGCGGACGTTGGAGGATCTCGACGTGGAGTTTGCGGACGCAGTGGAGGGGGTGGAGGAGTGGGTGGAGAGGCTAAGGGTGGATGTGCCGGGAGGTATTGTCGCGTGACAATGAAGTGGGTGGTTTGACTTAGGGAAAGGACGAAGATTTATTTACGTACTATAGCATGCTGAGAGATACATCAAATTCGAGTACAATTCCGCTGCAAAAATTGAACTGCGAGCAGCTGGCTAGCTCAAGTCCGGGCGGGGAGGAGGGACGTTTTCCGGCCTTAATCAGAGCCCTTCACGACGGGCAACGGCCTAGCTTCGGAGCTCGAAAACGCGTAGAAAAAGACTGTGAGAGATGACATTTCCAAGGGGACAAAAACGGAGGCTTAGGTGACCTTTTCTTGATGTAACTAAGAACAAAGACAATAGAACGTGCATAGTATGCGAGTAACAAAGAAGTAATTACAAGTGATAACCTGTGTTATTGTCGAACAAGGTGGAGAAAAGGTCACCTTAGCTCCTGTTTTTGTGCCCTTGGAAATGTCATCTCTCACAGTCTTTTTCTACGCATTTTCGAGCTCCGAAGCTAGGCTGTTGCCCGTCGTGCTTCTCCCTCAATGCGCAACAGGAGTAGCGTCCTGAATTTGTCACACTTTACTTGCTCACGTAGCAAGTAATATGCAAGAGTCGGTTTGTCTAGTAGAACGCACCACTGGCATAACGCAATCCAAAAACGTTTGAAACCGCAAGGCGCCGGGCGGCGGAGAAATCTTCAGGGTCAGACAAAAGGCGGTGAGCATCGAACTCGGCTTCGCGGCGGGGTCTGAGGAGACGAGAGCGCAAGTCGAAGTAGCTGAGCCTCACTGGCAGTCACTGAGGCCCGAGACAAGCCCGAGACTCAGATCTTACTCAGATCAGGCCCCTTGGGGCCAAACACGATCAAATAACGCGTCCCCATTGACGCGTCCGCCAAGAGCCACTGTCGCCTTCGCAACTCTCTACCCATCTCTTTCCCCCGCTCCCCCACCCACACTTCACCATCACTATCCCAAGTCACTATCGACACCGGAACACCATGACAAACGCGGCAGGCAACAAACGCAAGCGCACTCTCACTCTCGCCAACGGAGGTGTGCCCAGCGCGTCCGTTCTCGAGACGCCGCTTCTCTTCTTTGGTGTACCGCTGACACCACACTCACACGATAGATGATGTCGACTTGACTGCTAAAATCTCGACATGCGATGAAGATGTCAGTTTCCTTATTGTCGCTCGACGGCTGTCCTGACCGTCCCTCTGCAGATCGTTGAAGCCATGCGGCTCCGCATCATTGAGGTAAGTCTTCTCCAGGCTTCTTCTCACCCAAGGATATTGTACTGATAAGCGCGGCCCACACAGCTCGAAGACCAGGTCGCCGAGGCGTCGCCGGCTGCTAAGCGGCAGAAGACCAATGCCGGCAAGGCCCAGCTTGTCTCCGAAGCGCCTCCCGCCGCATCTGGCTCGAAGGCCGCCGCTGCCCCAGCAATGTCCAAGGCGGACGAGAAAAAGCTCAAGGCACAGATTAAGAAGCTCTTCGACGGGTATGTTGTGTCCCCCGCATTTGCTTCACCCTCCCACCTCGTGTCGTTTGTCTTTGACGCCACTGAACTTGTTCCCACCACACCCTCTCTTCCCGCGTCCTTTCATCCTTTTCGCACACCTAAGCGCTAATAATGTCATCACAGACTCAAAAAGCAGTGCAAATCTGCGGATTGCAAGTTCCAAGGATCGCGAAAGAGCGTCAAGCTAGATGAGGTGCTGGAGAAGGACGAGTTCGACGCGATCTTCAAGACCGGTGATGGCGAGCTTGGCACGCTCATCCAGCCTACCCCGACGAACAAACCAACATCGACTGTGACCATCATCGAGTACTCTGGCGCAGAGGCTCGGGCTCTCCTCACGAACGGAGGCGCAAACCTGGGCCAGCTTAAGGGTACGCGCTGGAGCATTGGAGGTACGTGATAATGTCTTGCCTTATGCCCCCTTCCCGCCGGCCTGGACAATGAGCTGACGAGCGGCATGTTATACCTAGGTGGCCGGAGTTTCCGGAAGTCGGAGAAGCTCGGCGCGTGCGATGTAGAAATTGACTTTCTCGAGGTGCAATACTCGCGCAACACGATGAAGTGCACGCTCAAGTTCGAGGTATCCGAAGTGGGCACCTGCGGCGCTGTATATGGTGCGTCGCACAAGTCGCGTGGCTTTGGCGGCTTTGGCATGAACCGCGGCTTCTTCTTTTGAAATTGTTACTGTGCTTCCACGAGCCCATATGACCTCATAGAGTCATAGCGTTCACTCGACTGTTGTCCCTACCCCGTGCTCGGCTGCTCTCTTCATTGTGACCCTGGTACGATGATACCATACGTGTCAAATAGTCCTACTTTACCATCTTGATCTCTTGCTCGCAGTTCGATTCCCTGTTGTACATGTAAGTCATATGGTATAGCTCTACATTCCCCTACGCGTTCGTATACTCCTTCGCATTACAGCCAGCCCCAAATAATCGCAGACTTTCCAATATAGGCCTATCAGGAAGTGTATCGGTCGATTGATTGAGTGGTGTGTATGCATTCTTAAAGGGCCGCCTCTCTGACATCAGGTTATGTAAAGCACCGTTACATTAGGCCGGGAGCGCATTTTCCACAAACACCTGGTCTCGTCCCCAGCCGCTCTGTACCGCATCCCACCACCGCCTACACGAGGTGGGGTGTGGTACAGAGTGGCCGGAGACGAGACCAAAAATACCATTAGTCCGTGAGGAGCATGAACTGCTATGCAGCTTGCACGTACCTGGTACCCGTTCCAAAACAACAACGTTTCAGCTCCAGAATAAAAGATGTCCAAGACGCACCGCTGCTATTTCATGCGCCTGGTGAGGAAAAGATTATCCAGATCGACGTGAGGCTCCATGCAGTCTTCCACGACGGGGGTGCAAGGCCTCCGGCCTGCCTCAGTGAGGCTGCCTGGCGTCCATAGCGCTTGTAGCGGTAAGTCGAACCGGCCAAGTAAGAGAAGGGGTAATTTGACATCAAGTCGGAGC
>NW_025954461.1:0-30880 GCF_022376455.1 Epithele typhae | reverse complement strand
TGACTGGCCGGGGGTGTTTTTCGCGGCAGGAGTGATGGAAGAGGGGAAAGTAATTGACGTGGGGAGCTTTGGCGGTGGAGAGCCAGAGGTGTTCGCTGTTGATGACGAGGGACGAGTGAAGTCCACACAAGCCCAGGGGACGCCAGCGCGGATGCCAACGGTCAGACAAAATCCTTCAGTTGGGTCGGCGCGGTGTCGAAATTCGAAGGATGACAGGTTGACACGGAACCTCGTCTTGGGGTCAGGCCGGATGGGCGAGATCCTCTGAGGCGCCACGGGCAGGCTCTCCCACGTCGCGGACGGGAGGTCGCTGCCGCCCTTCCCGCTCGAGTCGACGGCGTCGCGCAGCCCGCGGCGCTGGAGGAGCGCAAAGCCGTGCTTCTCGAACTCGGCGTGGAGCCACCGCGGGAAGACGAACTTGAACGCCGTCGTCCTCGGCTCCTGGTCCCGCGCGGTGGTGCCCAGGTCGACTTCGTCCTCCTCCGCACCTGGGCTGGTTTTCGTGCCAGTGCGCGAGCCGACATACGCAGTCATCGCCCACGGCGAGCGCGACGACGCCCGGTGCGAGATGTACACGTTCTGCCAGCGCGCGACGAGCGATCCGGGGTGCGCGTCCGCCAGAATGTATGTCGCGTGCGAAACGGGAGCCAGACGGTACCGCATGCGCGCCCACTTCGCTTCTCCCGCGATGGTGGTCCCGGTGAAGAAGCGAGTGTATTCGGGTTCCAAAGTGTGCAGTCGTCGACGGAGGAGGAGACCAAGTGGCGCGATCGGGGAAGGAACGAAGTGTGGAGAGAAGGGCGGTGAGGAGACCTCCTGGCAGGCCAGCACGGCGATGGCGAGCGTGAGGCTCTCTTTGTATCCGGAGACGACGAACAAGTGGGAACGGATCCCTTGAGTTGTGACGGAGAAGTCGGGGAGGTACTGGGCTGTGAGGCTCTGCTGCTCTTCGGGAGACATTAGGACCTGTATAAACAGTCAATAAACATTCGAAGAGGTTCAACGTCCACAGCGCGTATGCACCTTGTCAGAAGCACGGATGCCAAGCACCTTCAACGCCTGCGACGCAGCAAGGTGCAGCGGGATGGGCACAAAGTTGGCCGAGTTGCAGAACGCGGCCGGCGACGGGGCGAATATGTGGCTTTCTTCATGGTAGTTGCTGAACACGAGCCGCTCCCGGAACAACCGCGTGCCGAACGGGACGACGTGGCCCCACGCGAACACCGTCTGGTCCGAGGTCTGCGTCAGGATCTCCTCCTGCAGCCGCCGGAACGCGCGCCGGCCCTCGCCGTAGACGGTCGGCATGTGGACCCCAAAGAGGCCCATGAGCGAGTACGCCTCGTCCTCGACACGCGTTGTCGTCCGGCCCGACGCCCACCACATCCGCCGCGCGACGCTGACGTCGCCAACGGGGCGGCGGTGCACGAGCACGTCCGCGTCGACGCCGGTGATCTCCTCGAGGAGAGCGGCCATGCTTGCCTTGGTCCCGATCATCTGCCAGTCGCTCGAGTAGAAGAGCACTGTGCGGGGCGCGATGAGCTCTTGCAGGGTCCAGCCGCGCGTGAACCAACGGCTGTCGCGGAACTGGGGTGTCCACTTGCTGAAACGCGTCGAGGTGGATGATGGGAAGATAGATTGGGAGGGGACGTCGTGAAGATAGGCGTAGCAGACTTGGGCTTGCGCGTACCAGGCGAACATAGAGTTGATCGCCTCGGAGAGCTCGGCGCTGCTCGTGCGGTCGATGCAGCAGGTGTCAATCCAAAGCCACTCGTATCCATGCGACTCGGCGAGGACGCAGCACTCGCGAATCTTTGGTGACGCGTAGTCGCGCGGGACGCCGGTCGTGGTGGACTGGAGCGCCTGGAGCTGCTGAAAGGACATTTCTTGCCGCTGCCAGACGTGCGAGAGAATGGCGTAGCCGCCTTCAACGTCGTTGGGACCATTGAACTGCTCGAGTTCGCCGGTGCGAGTGCGGATGAGCCACATGGTGAATGTCAGCTTGGTGTCTGTGTTGAATACGATATGGTCAGGAGCTCGTGCGATTTACGAGCACCGAAAGGTACGCACTAGGGATTTGACCGGAGGAGCATCACGGTTGCACGCGATGGCAAAGGTTGGAGGACAAGCCGTGTTCAAATCGGATTGGTCGCCTACATAGTCCAGATGGCTTTGATGGGATAGCGCCCCGCCAGCGAGGCCTGACCACGGACATACCGGAAATAACCAATTCGTATTGAGTTCGTAGGCGTTCAATTTGCAAACGCAGAAGCCCTTCCGAAGGCACATAGTCAGGGGAATGCAGGCAACAAGTGATGGTTGGGTGGGAGAAAAGCCTCGCATATGTCAGCTTTCCTTGCTGCGTTCGCCGTGAAAGAGGGGTCCGGACTGGTGGATTTTCGGTGGCAAGCTCTTGCTCCGGCGCCCGATTCACGGCGCTCTCGTTTGCTACTTATCGGCTCGACGGAGTATACTTACAGCCGCATCCTGTATCGCTTACGTCTACCATGTTATCTTCGTGATCCCACGGACTTGATACGCACTAGAACCTTTATGCATAACGGTTCACCATCACTCGTACTCGTTTGTTGCTCGCCTACTATTGGCTTTACTATTAGATCTATTGCCTTAGCTACACAGTATTGAGTCTGGCGCTATCCAATGCTATCGGTATCATTCCTACTCCCCTCATCATCTGTGCGCCACACTCCAAGAGAAGACGGATCCCAAGTGAGTATGGCCATATCACAGCTTGGACCCATCCCCCACCGGTCGCGACCCGGAATTCTGCGCCCTCTCTAGCATCCACCCCGTGCTAGCCTCAGCGTACTCCTCCTTCATTCCGTTCGGCTCGCGCATGACTTCGTGGTATCCACCCTACAAAGCACTACTCAGCACCAATGGTCACCCGCATAGAAGCCACACCGACGCACGTCGAATACCTTGTACTCCTTATCCTCCGCCTCGACCTTGTCGAAGAAATCGCGCGAAGCCTTGGGCGACGTGATCTATATATGCACAGCGTAGTCAGCACCCCGCTGTCCTCTAGACCTTTAGTGGGCATGCTCACGCGATCGGCGGAGCCATGGAGGATGAGAAGCTTCGGAGATCGTCAGATTGAGTAGGCGGCGAGGGCAAACACATCACGCACCGGCATGTTTTTGGGCCAAGACTTGTAGTCCTTTGCGAGTAAGTGGTCACCCTATATGCGCACACAATGAGCGCAGGAAGCCGGACAATGGAACTATAGACGCACCCCGCTGAGCATGTCATTCACTCCCCTGAGGGTCCCCTTCTGGATGACCATAGGGTCCGCCACATACTTCTGGTTCTCGGCGGTGTCGTGCGAGAGATCCTGTGAAGGAGAAGTGACGTTAGATATGGATATGTGCACGCAAGGAGACGATAACACTCACGTCTGCAATGAGCGGGGTAGCAATGAGGGTCCAAGGGAGCACTCCGCTGGCCAGGCCTCCGACGACGCGCAGCGGCTTCGCGGTTGGAGTCGACTGTTGCACCAAAGGGCTTCCCGCGATGATCCCGGACAAGAGCGCAAGAGTCTCCTGCTTCGGCGGCGCGCCAGGACGCGTCGCGAAGGCCAACGCCAGTCCCCCGCCCTACACCGCCGCCCACACATCAGTCCCCACGACGCCCACAAAGATCGCCTCGGGCGCAGAAACACGAGCACGCACCATGGAATGCCCGTACAGGAAGAGCGGGACGTCCGGGAACGCCGCCTTCGCGCCCTTCTCGAGGAACCACTCGATGTCCGCGAGCTGGAGCGGCCAGCTCGTCTTCGCCCAGGAGCTCCCGCGGCTGCGGTGCTCCTTGTCGCACGCGGTGCGCCCGAAGCCGCGCTGGTCGTACGTGAACACGGCGACGCCGCGGGAGGCGAGCGTCGTGTGCAGCCACTCGTGACGCGCGCAGTGCTCGATGAAGCCGTGCACGAAGAGGACCGCCGCGGTGGGTGGAGCCGCATTCGGGGGCGCGTAGGTGCGGGTGTAGAACTGCGTGCCGTCGTAGCCGGCTTGCCACGCCTCGGTGTATGCGGGCGCGCTTGAGGTTGAGGCGTCGGTCATGGTGAGAGTGAGAGGGGGAGAAACGCGAGGGGGCGGTAAACGAGCGTCGACCCAGGACAAGGGCTGCTTGGTGCTAGGCGCTGCCAATTACGCGCCAGGCGTGATCCGGGACAGGTGCCTCGGGGAACCAGGGGCATGCTGAGGTGGCGACCGCGCATACTATTACCATATATGCCACGCAGAATTTCACGACTGAGACTCATGCTAGCTGTACCAAGTGACATCCGCCCTCTTCGCAAGCTGAAGCCTACCGCCATCAGAAAAGTCAACACAGGCGCCCGTAGGCACTACGCCTACGGTATGACGTCAGTCAATTTTAATTTGCGTCCACGGAACACTATTTTCATCAGGTAGAGCGTCTTTACCGCGGAGCAGAACTCGAAGGCCAACCGAAATTACAGCGGAGACTTATGGTATTGGCTACGATAAGAAAAGGAGACAGCATACTTACGAATTTGAATGTTTCAAGACCCACGAGACACAATCATCCACGAAATGCTCCTTCACGCCTTCAGGTTCATACGCAAGCTCATGAAACCCGCCCTGTGAATATATCCGACGTCAACATTTGGAACGAAAAGTGCATAGCATGGCACTAGCTCACTATGTACGATTTGAACTCTTTGTCAGATGCATCCAGTTTCTCGAAGAATTCGTCTGATGCAGCATAGGAAGCAACCTAATTCGATGTCAGAGCTCATCCATGACGGCCAATGGACACCATCGACTTCATACCTTGTCCTCGGTCCCATGTATACCAATGACCTAAGAGCGAACACATGGAAGGGTCGAGACACAAGTTTGAAAGCGTGCAAACACATACCGGCATTGCTTTAGGCCATTGCTTGTGATCGTACCGCAACAAATTCTCACCCTAATGCACAGCAATGAGCACATCAACGATCTACGAGGACGTGCACATCACTCACACCACCGAGCATATCATCAAGACACCTCAGCGAACCTTTGTGGAGGATACGCGGGTCCTTGGAGTTCGCTTCATTCTTCACGGGGTCGTGAGACAGATTCTAATCGCGTTTCGCGGAGTTAGACACGAGCCCACAGAGGTCTACGACCACTCACATTCGGATTGATGGGTGTATGCAAGACGAGATTAGGCATGACGAAACTGAGGAGCCACCCTGCCCACCGCACATGCCACGCCGTCGGCTTCGTGCGCAGAATGAACGGACTCGAGGCCACCACGCCCGCCAGCATCTCCACCGCGTCCGCGCTCGGGGGCGCACTCTTCCGCGTCACGAACGCCAATGCCAGCGCCCCTCCCTTCGGGACGCGCGTCAGCGTACACAGATACTCAAATCAAGAACCTCACGCACCATAGAATGCCCCATGAGAAACACCGGCAAGCCGGGGTACCGATCCTTGACGTGCCTCACCCACCACTCAATGTCCCCCAGCTGCTCGCGCCAGCTCGTCCGGCCGTAGAGCGCGCCCGGGGTGCGCGCGCGCTCCTCCGCGTCGAGCGCCGTCCGCCCGAAGCCGCGTTGGTCGAAGGTGAAGACGGTCACGCCCCGCGCGGCGTACTCGCCGTGCATCCACTCGTACCGCGCGCAGTGGCCCGAGAACCCGTGCACGAAGACGACGGCGGCGCGCGCGGGGCAGGGCGCGGAGGCGTACGTGCGCGTGTAGAATGAGGTGCCGTCGGGGCCCGGGAGCCAGGCTTCCGTAAACGCGTCGGGCGTGGAGGTCGAGGCGGTATCCATGGAGTGCGGAGAGATCTGAGGTGGTGGAAGGGTAGAGTGCGCGGGAGACGGGAGGGCAGGGAAAGCGAGAGGCGGAGGTGCGGTCGCCGTGCGTGGGGCTGGCCGCAAGCTGTGGGTATGTACGTGACTTCTGCCCCAATGGATGGTCTACTGGGTGGTCGCAGCTCCGCGGCCTTCGACGGGTGCCTGGCTTCGCACACGTGTGAGCGGCAGGCGTTGGTCAGAAATTTAAACCTTGTTGGGCGGCGCGCTCGGAATCGAAGACCACATTCGCGGGCTTCTCGTGAAGCGTTCAGAGTCTTGTCCGTTTTCGCTGATGCGCGCGCTGTCCAATGGACTACGATACGAATCACAGAGCACTTGGTACCGAAAGGATGTCCATGGAAGGAAACATCTGGAGACCCCAAAACCGACCGACTCAGCCTCCTTGATCGTTATGAGCAGATGTTGACGTGCGTTTAATCTGCATGCACGAATATCATCAGCAAGTGCATGGTGCCAGAGACGGCGGTACGCACATCTCAGACAGTCCCATCCAATGCACCAGCGTCGGTCCGCTTCTCAAGTCTGGAGCGTATGCTGTTGCTATCTGCGCCTTCATTCGACGTGGACATGGCTGTATGCGCGGCCGCAAAGGAGAGTGTATTGAGGGGCATCGGGCCGCTCTGAGCCTCGCTCTGCGAGAGCGGACGTCTAGCCCACTGGATGGTCCCGACGCTCCCAGAGCCCGTTGACATCGACCCATTTCTCTCGAATTCCCATCCGAGGCCCACACGCACAGTGATGAGCATGAAGGTTACTCCGAGCACCGACGGCGCGCAGCTGGTGCCGATGATTTGGAGGTTGGACTTGACGCTGTACACGACCACGAAGAAGATGCCCCATGCGCTGGAAAGTTTGTCAGAAGTGCCGAAGATAACAGTGCAGAAAGCTCACGTGTAGAGCGCAGCACTTTCTACGAATATAGCCAGCGCGCCCTGAAGGGAAGCGGTCAGATATGTTCTTACAGGCCAGCGCCGGCTGTCCAAAGCAAGTAAGTACCTGAACATTATCTCCGGCCTGCTGAAGTCCGGATCCGACGATCATCCTGTTCGTTGACCAGATGCGGTAGGCAATGACCACAGTCCCGTAAATGTTCGTTCTATCATTCACACATCAGATATGAGGAAACCGTAGTGTCAACGGCACTCACCCAAATGTCATGGTCGTGTAGGCTGTGATCCAGCGGTTGATCTTGGGGTCAAAGACGGTACCTCCCGGCTCGCTGAGCAAAAATTGATGGATGAGACCGATACCCGTTGCTGGCGGAGAAGTCATGACCTAGTTCAAGCCGTGGAGAACAACAACGCACCTACAAGTGCCACCGTGGTCAACAGAGGCAGCGCAATGATCCCCCGTTGCCGTCCCCAGACGTGCCACACCCTGTAGGCCTTGATACGAACAGCTCAATATGTGCACTTCAGTCATGCGGCACGTACTTACAATGACCAGATCCCCGATGAACATGTCGATGAAGAGAAAGACAAGTCGGATGACTTGCGTGATCTCTCCGAGGTCGCTGATGAACGCCTCCGCTTCGGAGCGCGTTTCGTGGTAGGCGATGGCGAGAATCAACCTCCGCGCAGTGACGATACAATGCTGCAAGTACTTCAGCACTGTTGGGAAATCAGGACCGGCAGATACGCACCGCAGTAATCGTTGCGAAGAGCAACCCAGTGGCGACGATGAGCGGTGAATGTCGCAGGCTCCACATCGCCGCCGCCCACCTAGACAAGCTTGACACTGAGCTCGACGTTGCCGGCTTGCTGTGTGCTTCGCGGTGTCTCCGCAGGAGGAGGGCGAGTGAGGTGGTAGAGAGCACGAAGAAGATGCCGAAGAGGATGCACTCTAGAAAACCTGCGATGAGGTCCGCCTCGACGACGCTGACCATCGCTGAACGATGCGGGGCCAGAGGTGGTCTCAACGGGCCTTGCGCCTCAAGGTATTATTCCTTCAATGACATATGACTTGACCGTGGAGCCCGAGTTTGGCGATGATGAGACGACGGTGCGGGCCAGGGATCGATGTGCCTGAGGCTGTCAAGAATGTTGAATGGGGATATGTCACGCGCTCTGTGTGGTCGGATTCGGAGCGCGGGTTGTGATGTCGGGATGCCGTACCCGACAATGAGCTTCAGAAGCCATATGGTTGCGACATAGCCGCTTGAGTATTGGTCACCTGTTGGGGGTAAGTGAGATGAACGCAATTTGACTGAGACTCGTACCGTGGAGTATGTACTGCCATGTATCGCTCACGATTTGAAGGTGAACACTCGCGCTGATATCGGGTAGGGCAAATCTTTTGTAGAGTGCAATATTTATCATCCGACGAGTCCAACACGTACATACACGGTGGGTCACAACCGCACAGTTCTTCGAAAGTAGCGATTCGCACTTCAGAACCGCTTGCTGTCGAAAGCTCCACCGAGGCCCTGCATCGTTCGGCCCATACTCCCGAACGTCCCCCCGCCGAGTCCTCCGCGCGATTGCCTGAGCGTGTGCTGTTTGTACCCGTAGAGCGCACCGGCCACGACGCCAACGAAAAGGAAGAGCTTGACGAACGTCCAGGTCCACGACGAAGATTGGCTGATCCCGAATTTGCGACCAGCGTTTCCTGTGAGTTTGTCGCGCTGAGCGTCTGGGGAGGAGAGGATGGCGGAGTAGGTGGTGATGCTGATGATGCTGGAGGGTCACATCTGTCAGCGGCGCAAGGGTGAAAAGAGGGTATTGTGAGGCTACTCACTCGTGATTATCCGAGACGTCACCGGTGAGTGCGGAGAAGCCAATATAAGGGGCAAGCGGAAGAGTGACACCTTGAACAGTGAAGCAGTCGGTCCACTCGTCCCCTAGAAGCATGTGTGAATATTACGCATGAGAGGGGAGCAATTAGAAAAAAAATACGCACAGGCCTTATACTGAATCTTCACGTTCAAGTACTGCTCACGAAGGTAGGTGATCTTGAGCTTGGTTGCAACATTTGTACGCCTGAAGTTTGCCTATGTGCGCGTGGTTGAAGAGCAGGTATCCTGATATGGATATGCACTCACTGAACATGCACCGAGGGAGTTCTTCTCGCCGTCGTTATCGAGGTCGTACGATGTCTTGCCATCTCCAAGCATGGCGTTGATGCGCGGGAAAGAGTAGGGATGCCGCGAGTTGGCGTAACTATGGGAGGGCATACAGTTATACATGGCTCAATTAGACCAAGAGGACTAGAGACTCACGTGTCAAGGAAGAGACCCAGGCCTTCAAAATTGTCTGAAACGTCCGCCTATGAGTAGCTACATGCAACCGGACGCTCTTCAAGCTCACCTTTGCTACCGAACACAGGGCCCGGCTGAGCGCGATCTTTTGTCAGCCAGATAGCAAGCCCATCGCCGTACAGATGGTTGTTGTCACCCGATACCTAGTACAGAGTAAGTCGGCAATGAAAGCAGCGTGCATGGGAAGGGTAGGCTCACTTTGAATTCGATCTCGAGTACGAAGTTAGACGCAGTGAGAGGGGCACGCGACCAAAGCCAGCCCTAGCAAAGAATCATTCGATATGATGTGTTAACAACCAACCGAACGGACAACACACCATTTGAGATGCCCGGGCACGCGTGAGACGAATGTATTTGTTGGTGTTCTGCGGAGGTGTAGGTTGGCAATTCAAGATACGACGGTGTGGGAGGGACATACGACGTAGGCATCGGCACCAAAGTCCCACCAGCTGCCTCAAGTTGTGAGAGTTGGTCCAAGGAGGGGCAATAAGATAAACGGACCGATTTTGCAAGTCTTGGTCAATGTATGGGGGGTATATTGAGTGTGTCCGAAGTGAGATGGTCTGTCATCGGAGTAAGCCTCCAGTCACACACACCTCCTGCTCAACACGTGCAGGAGAAACACCAGAAAGCGACATAATCGATAAAATTACACACACGATCAATAGTCCGGTTGGCTAGCTGCGCCTTGTCGTCGAGCGCGGCCATGATGCCCAAGGGAAGGAGGAGACATGAGAGCAACGTCTTGATGAGCATGGCTGGAAGGTTGAGGCGTCGCCAGAGCACCACAGAGAGGGGACGGGGAAGGGAGTGTTAGCAGAGAGATGGGCGATAGTTAAGTTAGAAATACACAGCGAGAGCAGGTGCGACGACGACGGGGCGGGTGGTGGATGCACGTAGCCGTCCTGTGCCTGTGCACTCAGGGAGCTTTCGGCTGGCAGAGCACGTACCACGTGACTGGTGATCGGGGTCTCTTATGGTGACCTGAGGGTCCTCGACATCCAATCGACGTCGCAATCAAGTACTCTGCTTCGACTTCCCAGCTCCTCTACACTTCGTATTTGCTCTCATATCCACACCATCGACGTACCAAGTCTAAGACCCTTGCCAATACCCTGAAGGTTGTATACAAGCATATCAAGTAGCCCTCACCTGTTCGATCAAAGTGCCGAGTATTGGCGTCTGCTAGCGGAGGATAAGATGGAGGGAGACTGAGGGCTCGGCAGCGATGTACGTATCGTATGCATATGTTGTCTTTACTATCTGTACTCATTCACTGTTCTTTTTTGATCCGCCGACCTTACAGTTCAGACACCCAACATCACTTGCCTATTCCCCCTCCTTGCCATGAGACGCCGAAGGATTCGAGAACCCGCTCTGGATCTCGCGTCGTCTGTTCTCTTTGGACAGTTGGTCCCATCTCGAGCAACCCGCATCAGATGTCCTTCAAGTGCACCTGCCTTCCTACCGTAGCGGCCGCCCTCGCCTGCGAATGCGCCCCCAGTGGACCCGAACTTGGTATTTCCGATGGCCGCGAGCAAGACGGCGGGGGTCGCGTGTCGGACGGCCAAGATATCCTCTGGCGAGTTGCAACTCTTGTCCATTCGTCACTTCGGAGTTCGGACGGCCTCGCGATGCATCGCTGACTCATCTTTGGTCAGGTCGCAGAACTGCTCATCGGAGTGACGCACTCTCGCCGCTGCACGCGCTGGCTGCGCGGTGACCGCGAAAAGTCTGTGCCCACGCCGACTTCTAGCGACATCAACCCTCAGGCGACGTCGTCCTCTCAAAGCAGTACGCACCCGGTGTGCATGTTGTGGAAGAGTGAAGGGGTGATTTGTCCGTGGCAGGCACCTCCACCAATCCTAGGACCGGTGGAGTGTCTGCGGGTGTAGCGAGACGATCTGGAGGGCATGCTCGCGCGTGTCGCGTGGCAGCACACGGACCATGAGGCGCCGATTGGTTTAAGGGCTTCAGCAATGTCGATGAAGGGTGCACGATGGATAGCCAATCCAAGATTTGTCCATTGGCTTTGACAAGCGCCCCTCAGTAAAGTCTATCGCCTTGAACTAGGTTACACATCCAATACGTCCCGTCACTCGGTGTATGCTGTACCACGAAGTACACACCTCTGCTCGTCAATGGAGTCATGCAGCCACTTCTCAGGATCTATAGGGATACATGAGGGTGTTTGATTGGTATCGCCGGACAAGACCGTCACGACGGGCAGGCGAGGGGCGTCCGAGATCGGAAAATGTTCCCGACTATGTTATTGTATTGACCCCTGGGCGAGACTCCGCCAATAACATTTGTGAGCCTTGGATATATAAACGGTCCATTAACATCTCCCTAGCATTTCCGCGTCCCCGCCATGCTTTGTGTTTGAGTTTCCAAAATGTTGAAAAGAATGTTGTGCGCCGGCAAGCCCGGCCCTGAACATGCCGCAGAACCCGCAATGTTGCCGAGCAGGTCATATGACTTAAACATTTCCGCATCTCGGAAATGTTGCAGCCCGGTTCACATGACCAAGAATGTCTCCCGCTCTTGGAAATGTTGGTGACGACGGTAACTGGCTACTGACATTTCCAAGACGCCCCCATTTGACCCTGTGGGCGTGCTGATGTTGGTGATCAGAACGCACAAAATCAGCCAGCCCGTGGCGTGAGTTCGGTGCATTTCACGACGCTCATGACAATCCAAATGCTACAACAGCTTCACGAGTGCCTACGAAACGATTTACACAGTCAACGACAAGGGCGCCTGGCGTCGGTGCAGGTTCCTGCCGGTGAGCACTGCATGAAAGAAGAATGAGTCAAGAGCATTCGACGATGCGTTTGGTGAGGGAGCTCACCTGCGAACTGTTACCCGGTGTCGGAGCGCGGACTTGGATCTGGAGTGATCCACAGTGTCGCGATTCTGCGCCCTGGGCGCATCGCGGTAGACCGTAATGCGCGCTGGTTGGTCCCGAAACGCGCTGCCATCTCGGTGGGAAGCGTGGTTGCCGTCGGAGAGCCGCAATCGAGTAGCTCCGGCGGCTGGTAGCGGCTGGTAGCTCCAGGGTAGCTACAGGTAGCGCCGGAGGAGCTCCAGGTAGCGCCGGGTAGCTACGCAGCCACCCGCTCGAGTTCCAATGGCTCCAAGACGGTGCATACGGGGCATGCGCCGCATGAGAGTCTCGGCGCAGTAGCTATGAGAAGCCCCGATGGTTTCGAAGCTGCTCATAGCTTGCGTCGGAGCGCCGCGACGCGGCAGACCGTAGCTACGATGAGCTACGCCGCAACTCCGCGTAGCTATCGCATCGGACATTCTACTCACCTATCGCAACGCAATCCGCGCGAAGTTGCAGAGTGATGGGGCGAGGGAATTTAAGACTACATGGGTCATGACCAACGTCGACACAAAGGCTAAAATATATAACAAGATGGGGCAATTACTGTAAATCAAGCCGTTAGGGACCAGGGAGCAGACGGCATCAACGACTAGTGGGTACTCACCACAAGCTCAGCACAGTAGGCGTGCCTCAGAAGCCGCTGTGAGAAGGAGCGGGAATATCAGGAAGGGTGAAGTCGTAGTCTTTGTCGATGACCTGGAGGGCGTCGCGAATATGAGGTCGGAGGGACTGCAGCCACTCGGCATCATAACAGTTGCGACATAAGCCAACAGGCGCTCTGCCTTCGACAACTCTGCTGTGCTGGTTGAAGACTCGGTGGCGAGGGGGGTTGCCGGGGGTGGTGCGGATGACAGAGGGGGCTGCCCAGTCGGCCCGGTAGATAGCATCGAGCTTCCAGAGGAACGCTCTCATGGCCACGCTCTGCCAGCGCGCCAGGATGATACGAAACACAGGCGGGTGTTGTTTGACGTCACCATCGGTCTCGTCCCCGCTCATGTGGCATGGAGAGAGCATGGAGAAGAGCAGAATATGACGGCGTATCGCGATCCGAACGACGACAACGTTCCGGTGTTCGAGGATCTGGAACAAACGCTATCAGAAGAGGTGTTACTATACAAGAGTCGTCGTACTCACAGTCTTCTGGCGAGTGGCGATGGCTTTCCTCTTGCTCACGTCGCGTTTCCTCGCATGATCGGGAGGATCGAGCGCAGCCTTGTATTTTGAACGTAGCTGGTGCACATGCTTGTCGAGGAGAATAGTGACGTTCTTGGAGTTGAAGACACTGGCAGGGACCACGACCTTGGAGTTGCTCACGTAGTCAGTCTTGAAAACGTCCATGAAATCCTTGATGAAGACGACGCGAGCAAGCTTGTTCAGGGTGTTGCTTCGCCAGGGACGTTGCCAATCGATGCGGAAAGACTGCCGGGTGCACTTCAGGGTGTCCAAGCCACCTTCGTAACTCAACATCAGCAAATTGCTGATGGGAGGCTGCTTGGTCACGAGCTCTTGGGGCTTTGATACTCCACACAGAGAGTATAGGTGATCGCGTATGCTGTCCTGTTCGCGCATTAGGTACGCAAGCCACAGCCTAAACTCGAAAGCACATACCCTCAAGAACTTCACCGCAGCTTCGTTCTTGGGATCGATCAGTGCGGCACTGGGTGGGGGACGTTTCTGCTTCTCCGTGAGGACAAGACGTTCGTACTTGTCATCCGTATCAGCGTCCTGTTCGCTATCGCGTGAGTGTGACCCTTGCACCGGTGTATGGGAGTGGTCTCCGTTGATGTGCTCAGTCAGGGCGGCGGTGAGGTTCTCCTCTATTGTCGAGGCAGCGTCTTGTATCATCTCACTAAACTTTCGTTAAGTGACATAAAATGGATGGAGTGTGGTAATCAACTTACGAGAGTTCATTGTGGCTCGTCTCAACGAGGGAAGCAACACTTTGTATGAGGTGTTGACGATCTTCAGCGATATTCTGCACGGTTGCCATCAATTGGCGTCCCTGCCGCATGAGTACTTCAGCCCAGGCGGGGAGCGCGTCGTGGCTGCACTTTGGGGGCTGCGATGGACAAGTGAGTCCAGATAAAAATCATACAAAACAAGTGAACCTCACCTCTGAAGGGTGCGGGTTGGGCACGAAAGGGCGCGGGTTGGGCATGGGGGATCGGACTCTGAACGAACGTTCCGTCTCACCATCAGAAATCGTCGGGGGGTCCACACCAATATTGAGTGACGGGGATCCCAGCTCGGGTTGCGAAAGGCTGCTGTGGCGAGATAACGATGCGTAGGAATGGTATGTGATCGGGGAGGGTGGGGCCGCACTGATATAGGATACATGAGGTGAAAGGGCAGAGCCTCAATGAGCCTCACGCCGAGCACTCCGTGGCAAGGTTGTGCGCGTGCGATACGTGTCGTCAATTGGGATACCAGGCTCGTTGTCGTCGGCTGAGAAGTAGACATCGTCGGTGGGAGTGGGCGTACGGTTTTCAGCCTGGAGGCGTGTCGTATGGAACGAAGAGTTCTGCGAGGCTGTGGGGGTGCGCTCCGGGTCATCAAGCGTGATGCGGCGGTCTTCGTCCTCGTTGGTCGAGGAGTAGGCGTCGGTGGGAGTGGATGTACGATCCTCGCTGTCGACTGGAATGGGGGCTTTGTCGTCGGTCTGGATATGGTCGTCGTCGGTCTGGATATGGTCGTCGTCGGTCTGGATATGGTCGTCGTCGGTCTGGATATGGTCGTCGTCTCCCATCTGGATGTCTTGGCCGTTGCCATCAAGATGAAGTGCAGCACCGGCCTCGCCTGCCTTTGCATGAGGAGCATCTTGCGGGAGGTGGAACGCACGGGGCGCATGCATGGAGGCGTTCACTCCGGAGGGCTGAGGGGCTTCTCCTGGCAGGTCAGACGCACCGGGTGAGACGCTCACCCCAGAGAGCTGAGGGACAGCTGCGGCAAGAACACGCTGCTTGGCTGCTTCTTGCTCAGCTGCGACGACGGCTAGGGCTTGCTGCTTGACCAGCTCGGCGAGTTGGAGGAGGGCTGCCTCTTGCCCTGCCGTGTATGCGCACTGCGAGGCGGAGGAGGCGGAGGAAGCAGCAGACAAGATGTCGGAGCGGGACTGAGGAACAGGGCGATCCTGATCCATCAAGGCATCGGGATCCTCTTGTGACCCTTGCACGCCCGTAACCACCGGTTCTTGTTGGCGGTCGGAAAGCGGCGATCCTCGATGAGGGGAATGAGGGATAACGGACTGTTCAGCGACGTTGCCAGAAGACTGGTCGGAAACCACAGCAGGTCAGTTGAGCAGCTGATATTGCGGGATGTGGACCCACCTGAGAGATCTGGGACGAGTCTGACGCGCTAGCCGCGGTAGACTGACTTTTGGACTGTTCGGTGGTGGAGCGTTTCGCGGTGGCAGGGATACGGATGAGGAGTCTCACCCATGGGGGGACTTGTTTTGTATCTGGTGCAACAGTAGTATTCCCTGATTTCTTCGCACCGCCAGAGGCCCCTGCTTCCGGCAGGCGAGGTTGGCGAATTTCCACCTGGCCGTACCATTGGGATAGGGCAATGCACAAGCGGAAATAGAACTCGTACCGTATATTGAGACTTTAGTTTTGGTTCGACTAGCTGTAGAGGTGGCGGAGTTGACGTCTGAGTGGCAAGATTAGAGCACAATTATGAGCTTATAAGTTTGCCATTACTCACCTCAGACGTCTTAACGCTCTTTACTCCCGTCATCGTGGATCGTCCTCGTAGTTCGCGCTTTCCCAGCACACTTGGGGAGGGTCCTGGTGCTTGGCGAACTGGTGGTTGGGCCTAAGTCGAGTGAGCATAACATCGAGTCTGATTTTCCCGAACACGTACCGAATCTCCAGCATTTGTGCCGTCAGTGTTCGAGACTGATCCAGGTTCGCTCATAGTGCTAGTTGATATGTTCAAAATAAGCACCTGAGCTTGCAAACATGACTCGCGCTCACCTGAATAGTAGATGTATCTTCGGGGGATGTATAGACCATCTCGCATCGTCTTGCATATACCATCTTGACAGCGACAAGGCGTTTGGGGGCGATCGCGCGAGTGGAAACAAAGAGAGCAATCGGGCAGCGGCGAAGGGAAAGGCAAAGGGGGGCAAAGGGCTGGATTCGGCCACTCGCACACTTCGGCTGCTCCATCATCACGTGGAAGTAACAAAATGTCTATTAGCAAGGGATTAATAGCTACTCAATAGTCTCAGGAGCGCCGTATATTGCGAAACTCTGCAAACAGGTATGACTAGGGCGTACTCCCCAGTTGTCAATGATCTCTAGTGCAAATATACCGAACGTCATATCTGAATTAGCTATCTCCTCCAGAACATAGAACCTCTGGCTATGAGCGGTGTTATGGACGTCGTAAACGAACGTACCGAGTAAAGCCCAGAGATAGTTTCTATGTATACTCGGACGGGGCAAGGGGTGCGCGAGAGTGTGTAAAAGCTCGAACCTTTCTCTGTTGTGTTTCCCATCAACAATGCCCCAAAGCTTGATGTTCCTAGGAGCACAAGACCGTGTCTCTGCCCCCGCCATCTCGTGGCGGTTCGCCGACGGTTGGATGACCACATGAGAGACTCGGATCATGCGTGACGTACGCACACCGAGTTGCGCGGGGAGTGATGCGGGGGACCAAATACTAGAGGTGCCATCGAGTACGAGGTTGGGATCGTGTCTTGATGGAGATTGCCACAAAGAAAGCGCTGGAGACAACGACGTAACTTGCCGTACAACCATCCCTCCGCTTGCTGACTGTCCGTACTCTTCAATCGACGATGATGCAGCCGTGCGTGTCACCTCTGGGTGTGAAGGAGGCGGTGGAGGCGGTGGACCGGGTGGTGAAGGCGGTGAAGGCGGTGGGGGCGGTGGGGACTCAGGCGATGGGGACTCGGGCGGTGGGGACTCGGGCGGTGGGGACTCGGGCGGTGGGGACTCGGGCGGGGGGGACTCGGGAGCGGAGAACGGCAGCGAGGGTGTAGAACCGTATTGGTGAACAGGACAGTGGTGTATCAAGGCTTCGGCAATGAGGGCCTCTATCTCCGCTTTGAGTGTGGGGTGGAGAGAGACGGTGGCGGGAATGGATGGCGGCGTGCACAGGAAACCTATGGTGGACGAGTGGGCGACATTCGGATCGGAACATGTTATGGAGAGTTGGACGGAGATAGCAAGCCCGATGAGAAGGATGGAAACTATGAGTGGAAGGGTGGTGTAGCTCCGTGGTGGCGTCTGGGTGACTCTGCTAGATCCCGCCACTGTCAAGAGTGGTGGCGGTGGATGCGAATCCAGTTGAAATCGAACCTTGGCGTCGGGAACTAGGCAGCGACCTCAGTGAATGGCCCTGATGCACTAGATATACTGGTCACGTACCTGATCGTGCATAATTTTGCGTCATGGAATCTTCTCGCAACAGGAATCTCGAAGACGAGTATCGACTAGGGCTCTCTTGGTGAGCCATAATTCTAGATGACAAGATTAAACTGCTATACCCCAAAGTCAGTGTGCGCACACTACATGAGAACGAAGAGAACTGACCGGGGTTTGAGGAATGTAGGGGTGGAGTATGGTATAAACGCGAGAAGAGAGGTGCAGCGCGTGGGCGAATGCAGGCTGGAGGTCTTTGTCCTCGGAATGCTTACCTAATCAGACGTGCAGGCCATGATCAGCGAGTCCGTGGACAGGAATCACTGATTGAATCGTTGAGACTAGCTAAATGGCTACAAAATATTTAGACGTATGCAAAGACTGGCGTAACGTATATGAGATACAGCCTTGGATGTAGCGAGGGAGGAATGGTCAGCGCAGGGCTAACTACTGTTGCTCCAGGGATATGTCAGATGCATAACGGGCCCTTCCCAACGCAGGCGAACGTTGCAGGTGCGAAACACCCCACGCGCACTGGACGAACGATTTCCAGACGTACGTGAAGTCTCGGCGCATGTTTGACAGACGACATCGGACACCCCAATATCAGTTATCTTCTGCCACCTGTGACTCTGCAAACGTTAAACGTGAGCACAGCGACCTGTAGGACATGCGAAGCATAAAGACGCACTCCCAATCTTCCGCTTTCCCCTCCATTGATCACCAACCCAAGACGGAGTCTTCAAGGTGGGCGTCAATGTAAGATACCTGCCATCCTCGCGCTGAAAGCCAATCTGGACGGACTTCCACTTTTCCTCCCCATCTTCACCCTTCGATCTATGCCACAATTGGACTGTGGTCCCATACTTGTGCATAAAAATGTCTCCATCTTGTAAGCCACAGCTCGGTAGAAGTGGCGGTGGCTCAGAACGGCGGGATGGTGAAACGAGTTCGAACCAACAGTTATACAGCTTCTCGCCACCGTTGGACTCCTCGCTGCCGCGAATAGCATGCTTGTGCTGCTGCAGCTGCAGCAGAGCGTTAAAATCTATTCACTCCAGCAAAGTAGTAGCAACACACCTTGATTGCGGTCCCAACTCCATCCTGCGCCTCAGGCACAACCTCTGGAGCCGTCGCCGACGGCGCTCTAGACCTGGACCGAGATGTACGACGCCTACGGGTGCTGGGATTCGCTTGGGGCGCCGGGAGGTCTTCGCTGCGAGCGGCCGAGGCAGAAGCGGACTGATGGGGGGCTCGTCCGAGAGACCGGAGGCTGAGGAAAGGATGGACTGGGTGCGTCGAAGTATGCTGCGAGAAGGTTTCTTGACCGGGGCAGTTCCGACACCTCGTCGGGGTCGGAATTGTCTTCATCGACCTCAACGCGAGGGACCGAGAGAGGCTCCGCTTTGACACTGTTGGTGTGTGGCAATCAGGAGGGGCAACAGAGATAGAAACAACGAGTGCTTACGCTGGTGCGTCCTGCTTGGCACGGTGGACGTTGAACACTGTGGGAGCTGCCCCACGTCCAGGAGGGACTCGAGCAGAAAATTGGAGCACAGTTGGTTCGCGACTTTGGACTCGAGTGGCGGCAGAGAAAGCGTGGTTCATTACCGGCTGAGACTGAGGACCCTTCATGTACCAATAGAGGGTGTGGATAAGCAAGCAGGCTGCCAGGGAGAGGCATAACTGGGGGATAATATGCCAGTGAGACTCGGGTGGAAGCGATAGCATGGACGCAGAAAAAAGGTGGTGGTAGAGACGCAGGTAGTAGAGACGCAGGTGGTGGTAGAGACACGTGCATAAGCGCCAATTCATAGTGTAAGCTGTCGGCGGCCATTCACCACAAAACTCTATGTCCGAATCACAAAGACAACTGCATAGAAACAATTACAACACAGTATCAAAACAGTGCCCATATTCATGCCAGACGACTCGTAAAGCAGTGTACACGAACACGAAAGTGGCCATCCAACGACCCACAGTGGATATCTGGGCAGCGCACGATGAATAGACGAAGTATTCTGAATAGTGTAGATCTTACCTGAGACATCACCGCGGAAAAGGATCCGCTCGCGCTACGATATCTCGGTATCAAAGGTCCATCTGAACCTGTAAATCAAGTGAGCGTCAAGATGAATTGCAAGTGGAACGCGGACGTACGAGCCTCCTGAGCCTTCCATAGTATGATAGGACACGGTACTCCGAGCCGAAACAGCCCAGTGACGATAACAAAGGAATCTGTGGAATTGTCATAATGGCTCTAGAGAGGTAGTGGCCGTCAGTGGTTTATAACGATCTCAACGTAGACATATACACACATCGATCGCGAGCACAGATCCAGTCTCTGCAACAAGCATAAATCACTTGAACGCGGGATACCGTGAGCCTGTATGCTTACCGGGGAGCGAAAGGGTCTGCTTTAGGCGAGTATAAACACTCCAGATGTTGATTTTGCCTTGCGATGTACCACCGAGAAAGGCGGTACCTTTGTGCAGAAAACGCACAGGCAGCGGTCGACGAGCACTAACATCCTGGTTGACTGAGAACAGCGGCTCAATTTCACCCGGTTTGTCCACGAGAAACAGCTCAAACCCGTTGAGAAGATTAGAGACCGCGAGTAAAGTGTGATCAGGGCTGAGATGGGCATCGGCGCTATCAAATAAGAAGTCAGTGATTGAAAATCGTGTAAGTGGCGGCAACAACACGCACATAAGACCGGGTACAGGCATCATATGGAGACGAGAGCCCGTCCTCCCATCAAAGAGCCTAGATGTTACTATCAGCTGGGTCGAGAACCACATGAACTCGATATAACTCACACGATGCCGTGACTCATGTACGTGACCAGGAGGAGGGAGGGAGAATCAAAGCTGCTTGTCCAGTGGAGACTGGTCACTATAACGTCCTGGTTTGTTGTGCACGCACTGCGAGGTGGGGGGTCAAGCAAAGCCTTCTCATCCCATGAGTCTGAGTCCGCATGTATGTTAATAAATGTGTATTCAGCGAAATGGAGGAATTCACTAACGTGCACCAACGCGAGACCAGATCTTGACTTGTTCATGAGCTCCCGATGCCATACAGTTGCCCTTGACAGCAAGTCGTTCCACGGGATAGTCGTGCGCCCAAAAACCGTCCAACTTGATGATAGTCTATTGAATTGAGTTGTCAGTCGTCCATATGATACGCACAAGGCGAGCGGGAAACACGTACCGATGTGATGGAAAGAAAGGCGATGGTACCATTTTCCATGCCGCAGACCATTTGATCGTTGGAGGTATCGAGCCACAGCAACGAGAGGATAGCGCTTTTCCCTGAAAAAACATACCTCAAAGTACCGTCTGCAACGCTCCAAACACAAACTCGTCCATCCAGCCCTCCGGACGCCACAAGGTCTCCATTTTGGCTGAACGTTACAGCGATGACTGCATCCGAATGGCCCTCTGGGTGTGCCATACGAAGCAGCGGTTGATACAGCAAGGGCATGGGATAGGTGGTTTTTGATGATAGGATGCGTGAGGAGAGAAGTGAGGTGTGGAACAATTCAAGTTGGGCAGACGGCATATGAGAGGAGCCAAGCGGACGGGGTGTGCGTTGTCCAAACGCGAAAGGTCAAACAACCATCAGCTGTAAAGAAGGCATTTGGAACGTACCAAAAACACAAAGCTCAAATACCTCCGAGGTCTAGCTACGTGTTGATGCGTGAACGGGAACAGGGAGGAGGGTTATCCCTTGTGCGCGAGGGGAGGCCATGGAGGTCGGGGTCTGAGGCCTTGAAGGCCTGAAGTCCGAAGAAAGCCGCGAGAGTACACGAGCAGGCGGGGTGTGCGCGCTTGTGCGGCGCAAAAAGGCCTGCGAGTCAGCGCGCACGCAGGCGCACGGAGCCCTCCCTCAGACTTGTCGGAATCAACACCTGTCTGCCGGTGAGTCTAACGTGTGCACATCATTCCTGCGCGCGGATCTCACAATACTCACGCAAGTTTGACTTAATTTGGCCACAACAAAATTATCTGCTGGGACGGCATAACGTATCCACAAGTACTCGTTCGCGCATCGCTTTCGGTGGCGATAGAGCCCGAGGGCTTCAGTAGGTGGCAGTTAGCACTCCACGGGCTTTCGGTAAGTTGCTTCGTTGCTTCGTTGCTTTCCGCGCCAAAGCTTAACGTGCTTCGTCACCCCTGCCTTTACGCGATCAGCGGCGTCGTGGGCGAACAAAGCTCCCATTTCGCGGCCCTCGCCCTATAAAGCCGGCGGGTCCCGTCTCGAGATGGCACCGTTATATCTCGTCAGCCATGTCGGAGGTGAGTGTTCATCCTAACTTCTACTACCTTTCTCTCCATTGACAACTCTGCAGTCAGAGAACGCTACAAATAACACGGGGAACGCGCTCATCTTGGCACAGATACACCAGGTAAGTCGTCCGGTGCCAATAATTCGCCCTGTCTCATGCTAACGTCATGTCAGAGTATTCTGATTATCCGTACACCAAACGAAGTTGAGGAAGCCCTCGCCTTGGTGTCCGTTGCCCCCGACTACCTTAGGCCCCGTTATTGTCAAGTCGATATCGGCCTGGACGAAGGCGCACCTACATCTGCAGCGCAGATATGTCGTCTTCTTCAGCTTCTCCCGGAGGTTGAAGATCTCTGCATCACTCTCCCGCTCGCTATCGCCCAGGGCGCTTTCAACCGCGTGTTCCTTCGCAGCCTCACCAAGTTTTCCACCAACTTGCAGTTCTCCACCATCTCCAAGTTCTTGTCTTTGCATCCCCGCATCGACACGATCGCTCTTATGTGCCAGCCCACCATTCCCTATGAACCTTACGCCGTCTCGCCGATCCTCAATGTGCATTGCTTGTTATGTCCCGTTCATCATCTTCAGCAACTCCGCGTTCCCTTCCTTGGCCTCCACACCCTTTCCGTGGACGTTAACCACGTCGGGGACTGCATGTCCGACAGTCTGGAGCAAATTTTGAAGAATACCGTCATTCGCCAGACACTATTCCCTCACCTCCGACGCTTGATCGTCCAGACGACACCCGGAGATGTGCCACTGATGCGGGCGATATCTCGTGTCTTCCCCAATGTTTCCGACCTTACTATAACGGAAACGACTGGGATACCTGTGAGTGCATTCGTTGTGTTTAATGCCTTGTTTCTTACTCTGTGACTATCACAGGGTCGGACTCTTCGAGACCGCGTCATGGTCAGACGGCCGTGGAGTGACGTTGCGGATTGGCGTCAGCTGCTGCGCAGTCTGCAGTGCCTTGAACACCTATCCCTGTACGTTACTTGTCCGCTGTTCTCTGGCGACCTCGGCGACATCGACGGGGAGTGGGGAACGATTGACGGGTGGATCACATTGAATCCTCCTGGGCTTCCCCACCCTACGCTTCGTCGCATCCAATTGGCGTACTCCGCGCAGTCTGGCTTTCCCCCTGGGGTGTTGTCGACGTGGCAGCGCGTGCGTGGAAAGTTGCTAGATTGGATTAGGAATGATGTAGAGCTCGATCCATGCGCCGTGAACGATGTAGTGATCGACGGGATGCCTTGAACTGATGTAGTGCTCGATGTAACCCTTCTACGTGCCAATTGCAGCCCATACAGGATACTCGTCTCTCTCCGTTGCGCCTTCAACGCCGACGTCCATTGGCTCTCCCATAGCTGCGTTACGCACTACATCAAGTACGAGTGTAATCGATATCGTAAGGAAGATGAATGTCAATAGCTCTAATGCGCCGAGTAGATCTGTGTAGAAAGTATCGAGGACTCTGGTCATCAACAGAGCCAAGTGCTTGAAGGTGGCCTGGAAGGTAGTCAGATAACGGTATGTGCTTGATGACGTAGATCGGCCTGCCTTTGTTCCGCTCAACAGCATATCTGCGTAACGCCGCTTCAAAGACGCGAGTTTCGGGGCGAACCACTCGCTAGGGAGGTCGGCTTCCGGCGGAGTGATCAAGGCTTTCGCAAGGGACTCGTAGCAGTCATGAAGGGAAATCAGGTCTTGTCCAAGTCCGTGCAGCTTCCCGGCGACATCGTCGCATGCTCCGCGCAGCCCTTCGAGCTCCGCCGCGATCTGAACGAGCTTACTTCGATCAGCTGCACACTGAGACTTCAGAGCCGACATGTCCAGCTCGATGCCCGCCTGGCCATCCCGCAACGTTGCTATGTGTTCGATCTCCGAAGTTGCTGCGGCATTCCTGTCCGAGTTGTGCATGGCATCTGTGATGCCGTCGGGATCAACTTGAGCGCCGCAGCATTATAAACGACCTTCCTTGCCTTTCACCTGGCCAACCATCTGTTTGAGAGCTACCAGATGCGCGATAGAATCCTTTCTAAGATGCGAAGCATCCTCTTCTAGACTTTGAACCCGCAGGGTTATCTGCGATAGCCGCCGCTCTTGAATAGCGATGCGCAGGAGGACAATACAAGCACTTACCGACCGCTTTTCCAATGCAGCCATCCGCCGATTTTTGGTCACATGGTAGAACCCTTCAATAGCATCGATCTCAATGCTTACTTGGTGGAACGAAGGTTTCTCCGTCTGCGAACTTGAAGAGGCATCAGATAACAGTATACGGACTTGTGTGCATGCTCTTCACTTAGCGTCATCGGAATCCATGCAGCAGATAAGACGTGGGATGGAAAGGGGCCAAGATTTTTGGCGGAGAAGAGTTGAAAGGAGATGCAGGTGCAAGCAGGCGACGCAAGAAGAAAGAGCATTCAAGCGGCCAAGCGTGCAGAAAACGTAGACGCTGGCGCTCCTCTGACATTTTTTCTTACCGATACCACCTCGAGCTCAGCATTCTTCGCTTCTCCCTCTCTGCCTCTCACTCTGGTCGTTATGAGCAGCTCCAGCTCCCCAACTCGCTTCAATGGCCAAGCGGCCCTCCGACTGGTGAGAGTCATCGATCGAAATACATATCGGCGAACACCGCCACTGAAACTGTCTGCCCATTTCTCAGGCGGCGCAGGAACGGCTTGTTCAGGTAAGCTGTCATCTCGCTCAAACTTCCGGAGCTAACCACCTTCAACCCCCTAGACCCATGTCAATCTTCGCACATGTGATGCCCTGGAGGCGTTTGTGCAGGCGGCCAATCACCGCGCCACCCTCGCTCTGTCCGTCAAGGAATTCACTTGCAGGCTCTCCCTGGAGACCGGATATCCTGCTCAACTCCTTCGAGACTCCATTCGCGCTTGCATGAATCTGGAAAGCCTCTCCCTCCATCTCCCCCTCTCATCGCCCCCGACACTCTTCAACAACCTCGTGTTTCCTCGTCTCCGACGGTTCACGACCAACTTGCGTCATTCGGCGCTCCGCCAATTCCTCTCCCAGAACCCCACCATAACGACACTCCTTCTGGAAGCCTGTGGTCGGCCGGTGGCGTGCCCACTACGCGACATCGACCTTTCCGCCGTTACACGGCTGCAGTGTCCCGCGCGCTGTCTTGCCGCCGTTGCCGGCACTGACGTTGGCGCTGCAAGAGTACGGCTGACTCGGCTCTCATCCACCTTCTATGCCGCGATTGCGGCCCTCTCACACTCTCACGTCACTACCCTGACGCTCGACTTCTACTCCACCGATTACGACGCTCTCATCCGTGTCGGGGCTCACATGCCGCGCTTGCTCAAACTTAAAATGATCGAGAAGATGCGCGAGCCATTCGTAAGTCCACCCATCTGGACGTGGGCGCTCTGAACTTCGCTGATTCGTCTGTGGCAGCAAGCGCGTCGGGCCTGGAAGGATCTCCAGAGCTGGCATGACGGTCTGGCACGGCTCCCTAAGCTGTGGCTCTTCGAACTGGACACTTCTCTAAGTGTTGTCAGAGCTAGCCGCACGGAAGAGAACGTGGTCGCGGGATGGGCTGAAGGGACCACTTCGCGTTCGGTCGCCCACCCATCTCTTGTATGCGTACGGCTCTGCCAGAGAAGCGGGAGTGACGGACAAACTGTGAGCCATTGGGTTCGTGACGGCCCCGGGAGGTGGAACCGCATTCCGAACATGTCGACGCAGACCTGTATTTTTTAACCCGCCGAGTCATCTGTAGATTATGTGTACTCTCCTAGCTAGCCTCTTGATCGTCCCCACTACCAAGTTATAGTAGTCTCTGTCGTAATCTGTACCGCCGTATACACGGGTATCATTAAAAAAACTGTTCAGGCACTCGTGGTGTGTTAATTTTTTAGTGATTGTCTAAAACAGTGAGAATGACGATTTCAACCAGCACGCCAGGCAGCGCCCTTGACCCTTCCTCTCATTGACGCTTCTGCAACCATGCCACTCCGTCCTCTCTGCCACCACCATCTCAGATGGGCCAAAAGTTGAAACTCTGCCTATGCTCTATCTGTCGACTGCAACATCATTATGACGACCACGGCGACGAACAGTCCGGACTTTGGCACCGGTCTGCGTTATGGAAGCGGCATCGTACGGACGACATACTCAGGCAAGCTCAAGAGGACTACCAAATGCACGACGCCTTACTTGACTCGATTGTGGATCACACGGGAGGAGCACCAAGGTCGCCATCTTTAGCTGTCCGTCCGCGCGACGAGGTGTGTTCCACAGTCAAGTTTCCCTTTGCAGCACTCAAGATCGACTAGGACCTCCAGGAGGAGGAAACTCCAGGAGGTGCTCTGGATGAAGACATGGACATCGTTGTTGAAGAAGATGGTGAAGTGGGCAGGGAAGAAGATGAAGAAGTGGGCGGGGAAGAAGAGGCTAGGGTGGATATGGAGACGTTCAAGATTCAGGTAAGTTGCGCGTATATTGTTCCAATTTCTTTATTCAGGCATGTGTTTCAGAGCAAAGAAGAGCGCATAGCGCATCGGCTCCAACAGCTCTCTTCGATCGAGTCCTCAATCTCTCAAGAAGTCCATCTCGTCAACCCTAGCACCCTCATTGTGGTGTTTTCACACCCCCCTACGTCTATCGAGGAACTTCCGGCTTCTCTTTTATCGAGAAACAAACACAACCATCAGTTCATTCGCAGTCGCAACGCCCTGGAGAGCTGCGTTGCCACTCTTCGCGCTTTGCCACCCATCGGTCATCGCGACGCGGACAGCCGGCGGGCAACACTCATTCAACGTGTCTGTACACGTTTGGACCAATTCGCAACGGCCGAGAAGGCTGCTTGGGAGCAGGAGAAACTGAGGTCAGGGTTATATGGAGTTCCGACAAGCCATCCAGGGGTCCCAGTTCTCTACACCGGTGCGTCATCATCATCAATGCATTTTCTGTCAGCAACTAATAAGAACGTGCGGCAGGCGGAAGCGCGGCTCGGACCAGTCCCGTCCTGCAGCCGTGCATACTCGCGGTGTTGTTGGTGACATGTACTCTCCACACCGTGTCCGGCTTGAACCGTCTCGCCTCCGATCTAGTACTTGCCGCGTTCCGAGTACTACTTGTCGGAGCGTTCATGCTCGGCACACCTCGGACGGCTTCTAGATCTCCGGAACAGAGAGCTCTCCTCTCGTCTATACCCCGCGACATTCGAACGGTGCTGCACGCTTTCGATATCGAGCCGCCAATCATCCGTTTTGCGACATGCCCTTCGTGCAACATGACCTACCCTCCCCACGGCACCAATGACCCCAATAGCCCCTCACTCTATCCGCCGACCTGCACGCACTCTGAAATGCCGGGTCAGACACCTTGTGGTGCCTCGCTAATCCACCCGACAGGCCACTCCGCTCAACCTTTGCACCCATATCCTTTCCAGTCACCTTTCTCCTGGATTGCCACCTTGTTCTCGCGCCCTGAAACGGAGCGAGAACTTGTCGACTCATGGGTCAAGACAGCCCCTGCTCCGGGAGCTCCCTGGGCCGATATTTTCCAGTCTCCAGGAATACGCCGTTTCCGCGGGCCTGATGGTGCGTTATTCTCCGAGCAAGTAGGCGATGCAGTAAACCTCGTCTTTGGCTTGTACATCGACTGGTTCAATCCCGGCGGAAACAAGCAAGCGGGAAAGTCAAAGTCGATCGGCACCATCTACATGGTATGCCTGAACCTTCCCGCAGACCTACGCTTCCGCCCGGAGAACATATGCCTCGTCGGAGTCATCCCCGGCCCAAAGGAGCCCTCTACGCACGAGATAAACCACTTCCTTCGACCCATCATCGATGACCTCCTTGTTCTCTGGACGTCGGGACTTCAGCTGAGCTCGACCGCCCTACTCCCCCTCGGCCGTGTCATTCACGCGGCGGTCATCCCCCTTATCTGTGATCTCCCCGCCCTTCGCAAAACCGCCGGCTTCGCAGGCCATGCATCGAAGCTGTATCCCTGCTCGTACTGCCTACTGCCCAAGTCCGATTTCAACAGCCTTAATCGTGCGACCTGGAAGACACGAACTTGGCAGGAACACCTCAACATCGCTACGCAGTGGAGGGATGCGCCCACCAAGGCTGTGCGAGATGCCATCTTCGACAAGCATGGCATCCGATGGTCTGAGATGCTACGCCTACCATACTGGGACCCTACGCAGTATGCCGTTGTGGACGCGATGCACAACCTGTTCCTGGGAGAAGTAAGACACCACTTCCGCGACATCTGGGGTTTGGAGGTCAAGGATAGCCAGAAGACGCGGGATCCATCAACCCATTCGCCGGAGGACCAGAAGAAGTGGATCGATCACGTCGTCAAGGCTCTTCGCACGCGCTCCCTTTCATCACTACGCAAGGCGCGCAGGGGCTACCTGGTAGCTTTTTGCCAACTGAATGGCATAGTCCCAACAGAAACCACGAAGGCGCACTATGCTGCCGCCCTGTCAAACTGGGTAAATCGACACTCCTCGGACGATGTGGACGCCGTCGATCTTCTCCAGGTGCCACCCCCGCTTTCGACAGCCACGGAGAACTTCCACATCGCCGATAATGCTTACGATGTATCCAAGCATCAAGTCTTTACGGCGAGCATCATTGGCAAGGTTCGGTCGGACATCAAGGGGACGTATCTTCCATCTTGGCTCGAGCGTCCTCCCTCCAACTTCGGCAGCTCATCGCATGGCAAGCTCAAGGCCGACCACTGGAGGACCATCTGCACCATTAGCCTCGTTATTTCCTTGGTGAAGATATGGCCGCACGACACTGCTTCTAGCTCGGAGCTTAAGGTGCTTGAAAACTTCGTCCATCTCGCAATCGCCGTTGATTTGGCGTCTAGACGCTCTATGAGCCCAGAGCGTGCGCGCTTGTTCGATGCGCACATGGCCTCGTATCTCCGTGGCATCCGCGAGATTTTCGACCACGACCTCGTCCCCAACCATCATCTCTCCCTTCACCTGTGTACCTGTCTTCTCTTGTTTGGACCAGTTCATGGCTGGTGGGCGTTCCCTTTCGAACGCTTCAACGGTATCATTCAACGCCTCAACACGAACAATAAGATTGGTATGTGAACACTGCGACCATCTGCTTGTGCCATTCAACTGACTTGGTCTCTTTATAGACGAAATTCCCCTCTCGTACATGCGTCTCTTCTGTCTAGGCTCTCGTCTGCGACACATATTCGACTCTACGGACTGGCCCGATGAAGAGGAATTTGACGATCTCACATTCGCCTTCCGGCAGATGTATCCGGACACAACTCAAGGATCACGCATTGTCGACACCGTCTCTGCAGCATCGAAGCTCGCTCGACAGAACTCGCTTCGAGATCTGTTCAATCGCCTTATGAAGAAGGAGACTCAGCTCCCGGAGGGAACCTACGCCGAGCTGATGCAACTGCTCAACCACTGTGGATCCGCATCAGCAGATGGAGCAGCCGCTCCCTTCATCGCCTTCCCTGATACTCGCGATCTCCCATCGTCTCGCCTCCATCGTCGCGCCATATTTATCCCGAAGCTCGAACTAGGGAACATAACCTACGGTACCCGTGACGACAATATACGGAACTCATTCGTATGTGTTCGCGATCCTCTCTCTAGCGACACCACCTCCGCTCCGATCCCTGGTCAAATCAGTCAAATATTTCTGCATCGTCGGACGACTCCTGACCACGAAGAGGATCTCATTGAACCCTTCATCGTCATCGATCTCTATGCCACCCTTTCCCAAGCACACTCCGCCCATGATCCATACCTCCGGTTCCCCCTTCTCAACACGAAGCTCGTCTATGATCGCTTTTCTCGAAGCATCCTGATTCGACCAGAACATATTGTATGCCACTTCGCTAGATTGCTTTACCAACCAGACCACATTTCTGAAGCATGCAACGTTGTGCGGGCCCTTGGTCGTGTATGTGTCTTACATGCATTTCCCACCTATATGTCGCTGATTATTTCGTGCAGAACTAGTTGTGCCTCTGTACTGTCTAGATCTCGGTGATGCAATGTTGGCGCTAAGACTCGATCTTCAGAAAGATTCGTGGGAGGACACCCTCCCCTCACCCAATCACTCTGCAACTTCGCGTGGATTGCGTTGCGATAGGTGAGTAGAATGTCCGATGCGATAGCTACGCGGAGTTGCGGCGTAGCTCATCGTAGCTACGGTCTGCCGCGTCGCGGCGCTCCGACGCAAGCTATGAGCAGCTTCGAAACCATCGGGGCTTCTCATAGCTACTGCGCCGAGACTCTCATGCGGCGCATGCCCCGTATGCACCGTCTTGGAGCCATTGGAACTCGAGCGGGTGGCTGCGTAGCTACCCGGCGCTACCTGGAGCTCCTCCGGCGCTACCTGTAGCTACCCTGGAGCTACCAGCCGCTACCAGCCGCCGGAGCTACTCGATTGCGGCTCTCCGACGGCAACCACGCTTCCCACCGAGATGGCAGCGCGTTTCGGGACCAACCAGCGCGCATTACGGTCTACCGCGATGCGCCCAGGGCGCAGAATCGCGACACTGTGGATCACTCCAGATCCAAGTCCGCGCTCCGACACCGGGTAACAGTTCGCAGGTGAGCTCCCTCACCAAACGCATCGTCGAATGCTCTTGACTCATTCTTCTTTCATGCAGTGCTCACCGGCAGGAACCTGCACCGACGCCAGGCGCCCTTGTCGTTGACTGTGTAAATCGTTTCGTAGGCACTCGTGAAGCTGTTGTAGCATTTGGATTGTCATGAGCGTCGTGAAATGCACCGAACTCACGCCACGGGCTGGCTGATTTTGTGCGTTCTGATCACCAACATCAGCACGCCCACAGGGTCAAATGGGGGCGTCTTGGAAATGTCAGTAGCCAGTTACCGTCGTCACCAACATTTCCAAGAGCGGGAGACATTCTTGGTCATGTGAACCGGGCTGCAACATTTCCGAGATGCGGAAATGTTTAAGTCATATGACCTGCTCGGCAACATTGCGGGTTCTGCGGCATGTTCAGGGCCGGGCTTGCCGGCGCACAACATTCTTTTCAACATTTTGGAAACTCAAACACAAAGCATGGCGGGGACGCGGAAATGCTAGGGAGATTGTCGTGGAACGGACTCTGGACTCGCCCTACGTATTATTTTTCGTCTTTTCTTTGCCTTTTCTCTGCCTGCTACTATATTGGAAGGTTGTTCCCGCGCTTAAGCGCCCGTATCGCGG